>NC_091315.1:9630170-9725170 GCF_038502225.1 Cherax quadricarinatus
CCCTTGGTAATGAAAATAACCCTCGAAGCTATAATCTAGGTGAAGTAGAGCTTGATGATACAGAATGTGAAAAGGACTTGGGAATCATGGTGAGCAGAAATCTAAAGCCAAGACAGCAGTGCCTTAGTGTGTTCAACAAGGCTAACAGATTACTAGGATTTATCTCTAGAAGTATAACTAACAGAAGTCCAAAAGTTATTTTACAGCTCTATTCATCACTAGTGAGGCCTCATTTAGATTATGCTGCTCAGTTTTGGTCTCCTTACTACAGGATGGATATAGACTCATTGGAGAGCATACAGAGAAGAATAACTAAAATGATTTACTGTGTAAGGAATTTCCCGTATGAAGATAGACTTAAAGCCTTAAATCTCCACTCTCTGGAGAGACGTAGAATGAGGGGAGATATCACTGAAGTGTATAAGTGGATGACGGGCGTAAACAAAGGAGATATTAATAAAGTACTGAGGGTGTCGAACCAGGTAAGAACCAGAAATAATGGATTTAATTTAGATTTAGAAAGGATATAGGTAAGTACTGGTTTTCTAACAGAGTTGTGGATGCGTGGAACAGTCTTCCCAGTAGGATGATCGAGGCTAGGACCATGGGTAGCTTTAAAAAGAGATTGGACAAATATATGAGTGGGAGGGGCTGGGTTTGATTGGTGTCATTGGGTACGGGAGTAAATTCTTGAGTAGCTTAGGGTAGAGGTCATTTTGATAAGGACCTGCCTTGTATGGGCCAATAGGCATTCTGCAGTGTTCCTCCATTCTTATGTTCTTATGTCTCTGGCCCCCTAGACTACTCCCTCTGCAGACTTCTTTGCCCTTCCCCAATCTTCATGACTTTGCACTTGGTGGGGTTGAACTCCAGGAGCCAGTTTCTGGACCAGACATGCAGCCTGTCCAGATCCCTTTGTAATCCTGCCTGGTCCTCCTCCGACTGAATTCTCTTCATTAACTTCACATTGTCTGCAAATAGGGACACTTCTGAGTCTTTTCCTTCCATCATGTTCACACATGCCGCAAATAGCACAGATCCTAGGATTGACCCCTGTGGAACCTGACACCTCGTCAGGACTCTGTTGCCTTCCTGTCAGGTATTTTCTGATCCATTGTAGTGCCTTCTCTGTTATACCTGCCTGGTCCTATAGTTTTTTCCCTAATCTCTTGTGCAGAACTGTGTCAAAAACCTTTTTAAAGTCCAAGAAAATGCAGTTTACCCACCCCTCTCTTGTCTTACTGCTGCCACCCTGTCATAGAACTCCAGTAGGTTTGTGACACAGGATTTCCCATCCCTGAAACTGTGTTGGGTGTCGTTGATAAGGTGCTCCACCACTCTTCGCCTGATAATCTTCTCCATGACTTAACATACTATACATGTCAGTGACACTGGTCTATAGTTTAATGCTCTGTGTCTATCTCTTTTTTTAAAAATTGAGATTACATTTACTGTCTTCCATACCTCAGGTAGTCGCCCTGTTTTGACGAGTTGAAGATTGTTATTAGTGGCACTCATAGCGCCTCTGCTCCCTCTCTCAGGACCCATGGAGAGATGTTATCCGGCCCCATCGCCTTTGAGGTATCTAGCTCGCTTAGCAGCCTCTTTACTTCTTCCTCAGTTGTATGTATTGTGTCCAACACATGATGGTGTACCCTACCTTTCCGCCTTTCTGGAGTCCCTTCTGTCTCCTCTGTGAATACTTCTTTGAATCTCATGTTGAGCTCCTCACATATTTCTCGGTCGTTTCTTGTGATCTCTCCTCCTTCCTTCCTCAGCCTGATTACTTGGTCCTTGACTGTTGTTTTCTTCCTGATGTAGCTATACAACAGCTTTGGGTCAGACTTGGCTTTCGCTGCTGTGTCATTTTCGTACTGTCGTTCGGTCTCCCTTCCTACCTGAGCATATTCGTTTCTGCCTCTACAACTGCTCTCCTTACTCTCCTGGGTCCTTTGCCTCCTTTACTTCTTCCATTCTCTAGCACACTTGGTTTTGGCCTCTCTAAACCTTTGGGTGAACCAAGAGCTCGTCCTGGCCTTCTCATTATTTCTGTTACCCTTGGATACAAAACTTTTCTCTGCTTCCTTCCATATTGTAATGTATGTCTGGTACCCAACTGCCCACTCTGAATCCCATCCCTAGCAAATGTGTCTTTGCTACTATAGAAATGGTCCCAGTTGTCGATAAATGGTACCGTAATGTTCTTGCAGTGTTTGTTCAGCCAGCAATTGACAGCAATTGCCCTGGACAGCCATTCACTACCATCTCCCTTGCCACATATTACAGGGCGTCCTCCTTTCCTGATTATGTATATTGCTGCCCTATACCTGCTAGCCAAATTCTCACTTCTACACTTGCCAACATCGTCGCCTCCAGTGCTAAGTAAATCTTCTGTCTCCTACTTCTAGCCTTCAACCAGAAAGTCCTAGATATGCACCTAATCTGACCGTCCCCCAACAAGTACAATGTAGATGGATGGTTCAGAGAACCGACATGTTGATAAATTAGACACATGTGCAACTCTTGGGTATCTTTATTGAGGAAACGTTTCGCCACACAGTGGCTTCATCAGTCCATACGTAGGAGAAACTTGAAGAACAGGAGGAGAATGAGGTAATCAGTCCCTCAACCTTGAGTCGATGTGTTCAGTCCATCTACTCAAGATTGATGGACTGAACACATCGACTCAAGGTTGAGGGACTGATTACCTCATTCTCCTCCTGTTCTTCAAGTTTCTCCTGTGTATGGACTGATGAAGCCACTGTGTGGCGAAACGTTTCCTCAATAAAGATACCCAAGAGTTGCACATGTGTCTAATTTATCAAGTACAATGTACGTACCTTCCCTAGTGCAGTGTGTTATGTCATTCCAAGTAATAAACGCACATTCATCAGGCAGCATTAAGAACGAACTGGAGGTTTCCACAGCAGTCTCATGGATCTTCATCATTTCCACTTCACCATCCTTCTTCTTGATCCTCAGCTTCCTTCCTTTCTGTCTAACAAATACCCAGCTTCTTTTGTTGCCCTAATGATTCACAATAGAAAGATTCCTATGAATCCCTTTCTTTTCCTCAGTCAATCGCCGTATCTCTCGCCTGGCTTTCTCGAACTCTTTAATTTGCTGGGAAAGCTGCTGTATGGAGGACATTGTTGTGTACTAACGGACCTCTTCAAGGCAGGCGAAACTGATGAACTGTAAAATGTACAGAGAATCTCCACAGCTTCTAAAAACTCAGCCAAGCACCTAAATTACTGGGAATACGTGAAATCCCTAGAACTGTACTTCTTAGAACGTAGGCGCGAAAGATACATCATAATCTACATCTGGAAGATATTGGTTGGATTAAAACCAAACCTACTCACCGAAATTACTATTTATGAACACAAGAGGGTTGGCTGATGGTGGAGAATACCTCCAGTGAACAACAGGGAAAGGATGAATGCACTAAGACCGTAGTCAGTAAGTGTTAAGGAGCCACGACTCTTCAACACCCTGCCTCCATGCGAAATGGAAATTACAACAAACCCGTAGCTCTCTTCAAGAGGGAACTCGACAGATTCTCAAACAATTCCTGATCAACAGAGTTGTGTCGCATAAGTGAGGGCGCTAGCACTAACAGCTTCATAGATCAGACCAACAACCAGGAGGTCTGGCCCCAGACCAGGGCGGTAATCTCAGGAAGCCACTCCAGGTAAACACTCCACCACCAACTCTCCACCACTCGCCTCCCACTCTACACCTCAACCTGCACACCACTGGCCACTCTACATTCGACCTCTCACTCTATATCCCACAGACCACTCTTCACCACTCGCCACCCACTCTACACCCCTCGCCGCCCACTCTACACCCCTCGCCGACCACTCTACACACTACTGTCCACTTTACATTCCACCACACACTCTACATCCCACCACACACTCTACATCCCACCACACACACTACATCCCACCACACACTCTACATCCCACCACACACTCTACATCCCACCACACACTCTACATCCCACCACACACTCTACATCCCACCACCCACTCTACATCCCACCACACACTCTACAACCCACCACCCACTCTACATCCCACCACACACTCTACATCCCACCACCCACTCTACATCCCACCACACACTCTACAACCCACCACCCACTCTACAACCCACCACCCACTCTACATCCCACCACACACTCTACACCCCACTACCCACTCAACACCCCCACTCATTTAACACCCCCACCAACTCAAAAACCCCACCCACTCTACATTCCACTTCACACCCAACTGCCCCTCTACACCCCACTGCCATCTCTACACCCTACTTCTTATTCTGCATCCCACAGCTTGTTATACATCCCACCGCTTGTTATACATCCCACCGCTTGTTATACATCCCACCGCTTGTTATGCATCCCACCGCTTGTTATACATCCCACCGCTTGTTATACATCCCACCGCTTGTTATACATCCCACCGCTTGTTATACATCCCACCGCTTGTTATACATCCCACCGCTTGTTATACATCCCACCGCTTGTTATACATCCCACCGCCTGTTATACATCCCACCGCTTGTTATACATCCCACCGCTTGTTATACATCCCACCGCTTGTTATGCATCCCACCGCTTTTTATACATCCCACCGCTTGTTATACATCCCACCGCCTGTTATACATCCCACCGCTTGTTATACATCCCACCGCTTGTTATACATCCCACCGCCTGTTATACATCCAGTCGCCCACTTATCAACTTCTCAGTATTATCGTATTCACATTCTACACCTCACTGCCAGCATAAGCTCATCTGTACCTTCCTGGTGGCTTGATCTAACATTACTCTCTACACCTAACTCTCAAACATTCTAAGAAACGATTGTCGTATTCCTGTGCAGCTTGATAATGCACTCAACGGGCGAAACGTCGATATAGAGATTTGTTCTGTCTTATATTTTCTGACTTGTGTGTTGAAATTGCTCTTCTTATAAGAAAGTAATTAACGATTCTGAGGATGGTTGTTACTAATATATTCTAGTCAGGGAAGAGCATCATGGGTAGACGCTTGGCTAGACACTCGCTGCTAGGCAGCGCACTCTAGGATAGGTCATGATATGTGATTGACTTCCTAAGACACACTACCTATATTTACAGAGTATATTCTTTGGTAATGTCTAACTAACACTGGGGCCAAGCAATCCCACCCTCGACAATGTCAAAATTATATACAAGAACTTGACGTCATCGAAGATGACAAGTTGACTTGGTCTTGTGGCATTATTATCAAACTTCTCACAGCCTTGAATGACTCTTACAAGTTCGGCAATCTTCATGAATAGAATAATAATCAAACTCAACGAACAAGCTGCCTTTTCATCGATATCTGCTTTATTAACAAGGAAATCATCAGTACATGCATGTCTATGAGACACATATACAGTAGATTAGGAATTGGAAAGGAACATCAAACACATAATTCCCAAATTCCGTTGAAACACAACACTTGCCGAGGTGGTCGTCAGAAGTCCTACCTCACGCTCCTTCTACTTGCTCGACAAGACAATGCCACACATCAATATATTCACCTCTTCATCCACTATCAAGACAATCTTCCTTGCATGATGAGTTACATAACGAACATCAAGGAACGTCGTAGTCGCTCAAGGATATTATCAAACCGAGAAAAATTCTATTTTTATTATGTCCAGTCAGTTATGTGCACGCTACTACCCCATGATCAAGTGACAGTGAGGTTTCAACCCACGTTCCAGTGTCCTCCACCGTGCCAGGCATTCCTGCCATCATGTCTCGCCCTCAACCTTCTCCAAAATGTTTGGTCTACCCTTCCTTCTCCAGGAACTTCAAGTACTAACCACTCGACGACTTGCATCTCTTTCAGGAAGCACATTCATTGTTGTTATCCGTCACACGAGTGACGACCATCACACCAGGTGAGTGACGACCATCACACCAGGTGAGTGACGACCATCACACCAGGTGAGTGACGACCATCACACCAGGTGAGTGACGACCATCACACCAGGTGAGTGACGACCATCACACCAGGTGAGTGACGACCATCGCACCAGCCGTGTGGTAACCATCACACCAGCCGTGTGGCAACCATCACACCAGCCGTGTGGTAACCATCACACCAGCCGTGTGGCAACCATCACACCAGCCTTGTGGCAACCATCACACCAGCCGTGTGGCAACCATCACACCAGCCGTGTGGTAACCATCACATCAGCCTTGTGGCAACCATCACACCAGCCGTGTGGTAACCATCACACCAGCCGTGTGGCAACCATCACACCAGCCGTGTGGTAACCATCACATCAGCCTTGTGACTACCATCACACCCTCCGTGTGACATCACACCCTCCGTGTGACAACATCACACCCTCCGTGTGACATCACACCAGCCGTGTGGGAACATCACACTAGCCATGTGACATCACACCAGCCGTGTGGCAACCATCACACCCTCCGTGTGACATCACACCAGCCGTGTGGCAACATCACACCAGCCGTGTGACATCACACCCTCCGTGTGACATCACACCAGCCGTGTGACATCACACCAGCCGTGTGACATCACACCAGCCGTGTGGCAACATCACACCAGCCGTGTGGCAACCATCACACCAGCCGTGTGGCAACATCACACCAGCCGTGTGGCAACATCACACCAGCCGTGTGGCAACCATCACACCAGCCGTGTGGCAACATCACACCAGCCGTGTGGCAACCATCACACCAGCCGTGTGGTAACATCACACCAGCCGTGTGGCAACCATCACACCAGCCGTGGGGCAAGCATCACACCAGCCGTGTGACATCACACCAGCCGTATGGCAAGCATCACACCAGCCGTGTGGTAACATCACACCAGCCGTGGGGCAAGCATCACACCAGCCGTATGGCAAGCATCACACCAGCCGTGTGGCAACCATCACACCAGCCGTGGGGCAAGCATCACACCAGCCGTGTGACATCACACCAGCCGTGTGGCAAGCATCACACCAGCCGTGTGACATCACACCAGCCGTGTGACATCACACCAGCCGTGTGACATCACACCAGCCGTGTGGCAACCATCACACCAGGTGGTGAGTGGCAGCATTCACACAACGTGAGTGTAACATTCTAGATGAATACCTGGAGTATACCTGGAGAAGGCGGCATGGTCCGTGACCAGGCCTCACGGTGGATCAGGGTCTGATCAACCAGGTTAATACTGCTGGCCTCACGCAAACCGACGTACGATATACATGCATCATGTCCTCGTCATTAAGCAGCTAGACTAGCAGCATACAAAATATAAATAAACTGCCCAACTTCTGTAATTAATAACTGGTAAAGATTCTTTACGAAGTCAGTCAAGACTCTTGTTTTGACGAACTTCGAAGGAACTATAGTTGTTTTATCCTACCGATATTTGAGGTTCAACAGCCTTATTAGACTCTCGAAAGGCTTTGATAAGACAGATTCCTCCTTATGGAATGAAAAGATAAAAAATCGATAACATAAGACCCAATTTTATTAATATGTAGAACTAGTGTAGAATATAGAACACTTAAATATAAAATTAATCCTTCCTTAAGCAAGGAATGAAAAATGAAATATATATAAATAATTTTTGACTCAAAGCTAATATGTACACAACAATTGATTTAAATGGTGTGCCGGTGCTCTGGGCATGTAGTTCTAAATGGTGGTATTGAACACCGAACCGCTGTTGATGTTGAGGGCAGGGAAGGGGAGGGGGGGGGGGCCAAAGGTGGACGTGACTGTTGTGACACTTGAAGTAAGTAGAGTGAGACTCCAACGTGAGTAAGGATCCTCAAGAACCCAGGTACTGGGATCCACTGAAAATTACGACTCTTCCAAAGTAGTAGTCTCCAGTCGTGAACCACCATGGAATTTTGGTGGAGTGATAACTGGAGAATGGTTGTAAGGTGGTGTAGAACTGATTGAGTGTGAGTTACGAGTGGAAGGGGACCAGTTTAGGTACAGATGCCAGATTAATTCTAAGATCTGGACAAGATCTAAGCTGCCTCTTAGATCTCGCCTGTGTCGGATGACCCGAGTCGACAATCAGTGCTAAAATACAGAAACAGAAAATTACAAACCCTTCGAGAAATCACTCACGTGATAGGTGTACTGCCTTTAAAAGAAGTGGTGAGGACAAGAAATGATTACGTTACACTACTAAGTCCAAATCAGGTCATGATGAATTCAGCAGAATATAACGTAAACAGAAGTGAAGCTCTTGTTGAAACCAAATTAACCAATACACATAATATATTTACTGAACAGGAGTGGATTGAATTCTTGCAGACTTATGGGAACCGAAAGTCACGCGACTGTCAACTGGTGGGAGGGACACACGTCAACTCCCACTTGGTGGAGAAGGGGGAGGGTTAAGAGTAACGATGTCCACACCACACAGAACAAACATACTACCCAACAAACTACCACCACCACCCATTTATACTTCCACTCCTACCTAATGAACTTCCCCCCACAAACATAAATGAGCTAAAAACATAAGACAAATAATACAAAACATGAAATTTTCGTATTAGCCATTAACGAAGACATTAGCAACATAATACTAGACGATAGATAAAATATAAATAATATTCATGGCGTCATTTTTCAGCGGACTCTACACCCACAAAAAAAAAAAAAAAACTTACACATATAGGTGAGTACCCACACTCATATATACAAACAAGCACTAACACATACATATACAGTAAAAAAATACAAATACACACACACATTCACAAACAAACACACCCAATGCGTGAATGACATGACGGTAGGGATAGATTCAGAGGTCTCCCTGTTTGCAGAAGATGTGAAGCTAATGCGAAGAATTCACTCGGATGAGGATCAGGTAGGACTACAAAGGGATCTGGACAGGAATCAAACCTGGTCTTGCAACTGACTTCTGGAGTTTAACCCCACCAAGTGCAAAGTTATAAAGATTTGGGAAGGTCAAAAAAGACCGCAGAGTTCAGGCTAAGGGGCCAAAGACTGTGAACCTCACTCAGGGTAAAAGATCTTAGGGCGAATATCATACCGAGCATATCTCCTGAGGCGCACATCAACCAAGGAACTGTTGCAGCATATGGGCGCCCAGCAAACCTAAGAATAGCGTTTCGGCACCTTTTAAGGAATCGTTCAGGACTCTGTACACCGTGTACGTCAGGTCCATATTGGTGTATGCAGCACCAGTTTGGAACCCACACCTAGTCAAGCACGTCAAGAAATTAGAGAAAGGGTTTGCAACAAGACTAGTCCCGGAGTTAAGGCGCATATCCTACGAGGAGAGGTTACGGGAAATCGACCTAACGACACTGGAGGACAGGAGAGATAGCGGGGGGGCATGATAATGACATATTAAATACTGAGTGGAATTGACATGGTGGATTGGACCAGAATGTTTCAGAGATGGGACACACCAACAAGGAGTCACAGCTGGAAGTTGAACACTCAATTGAGTGACAGGGATGTAAGGAAGTTTCTCGTCAGTTATAGAGTTGTCAGGAAGTGAAGCAATCTGGAAACTGATGTGGTGGAGGCAAGGTTCATACATAGCGTTCAGAAGAAGTTTGATAAGTTCATGCAGAAGGGAGGGAGTGGACCTAGTAGCGACCAGCGAAGAGGCGGAGCCAGGAGCTATGAATCAACCTCTGCAACTACAACTAGGTGAGTACACACACACACACACACACACACACACACACACACACACACACACACACACACACACACACACACACACACACACACACACACACACACTAATTTTGTGTATATTAATGTGAAGGAGGTAGAGCGCTGGTCAAGTGCTTGGGGGAACAAGACTCAGTCAGGATCGCTCCATTAAAGGGGAAGTCAGTTTTAATGTCTTGGATCAAGAGCTCCTGACTGTCAGCCTTGAAACTCCACCTCTGCCACCACACATGAAACATTGTGCTCAGACGAATGAGAATAAGAGTAAAAAATTATATAAAATAAAATTTCAGTATATTTAAACTCTGAATTAGAGCAGATTTTCAGTCACATCAGACAGACGATCTATCAATCAGAGAGAGAGAGAGAGAGAGACTTGTGTAAAGAAAAAATTTGGGATAGAGTAAGAAATTATTTTGTGATAGAGTGTCACTGAAGCCAAGTCTTAAAATACCGGATAAGAAAAACTACATTTCATTTTACATTTATTGGTTTTTCAATAAATACAATAACTCATTGTATTATGGGAACAAAAATATCAGCATAACAAAGATTTAATGTACAAGACTTCATAATGCGAGTCTCAGTTTATCCACGTAAATGTAACTTGTACAAAAATTATAACCCGAGTAGTATGTGTACATTTATGACGCCATCAAGTTATGAGAATGAAAGCCTTATCTAAGACTAGAAAGCTCGTGGCTAATATGGAAGCCCAGTCAGGCTTCCATGTCTGCCGCGCCTCACTGTTTGAGAGTAACTGTGTTAAGAGCATCAGTTAGTAGACATACCTGCTCTTAGTTAAGAGCATCAGTTAGTAGACATACCTGCTCATAAAATTTTGCTTCATATTAAACACAAGTTATATAAGTAATTCATTAATTAACAGTCTTGAAATACGGAAGATGGCTTCCTGATGACTCAGTTCAGCCGTGAAAGATCGTCTTTATGTTGGAAACAGTCACGACATTAACTATTGCCGGCTTTTCCGAAGCCTTTCCTTTTTAATTTTTATCCGCCCTGCCCTGGGTCGAGCCCCAACTCTACGTTTGGTCCGGATCACTTCCATGCTTCTGACACCAAATTTCTCTGACGAACTCTTCTCGTCGATGTCTGAGTCATCCCAAATCAGTATTTCCTGCAGGAAAATGCATAACGATTTTTAAAATGAAAATGATAAATGATAACTAAAATTTCATTCTTACCTGTATAGGTAAACCAAGATGCATAAAGAAGGAAATTTAGCCAGATTTATTACAAGTTGAGTGAGTTAATATCTTATAAAAAGTCGAAATAACACACATCAAACACGTAGATTTCACTGAAAAACCATAAAAATGATCCTGACCAGGTATTTTGATCTTGTTAACTTCGATGTTTCGTCCTCTTTACTAAAATTCCTCATGAAAACAGCTCATATAAGTCTGGATAATTAAAGATTTGATTTACTGGTTTAGATCTACGACTTACCCCAACATGGCCGCCACCTGCGAAGGCTTAACTAAATTCTGTCGTCTGTGGTTGTCGCCTCGAAATTTGTATATTCCTTGTATTCGCTACCATGGAACTTAAACGTGCCAGCAAACCTGTGGTTCTTCCATGCTGCTCTGCCTGAATTAATCGCCTGGTCATGCATCACTTTTTCGCTGTCTGATGGGTTAGGAGCTGGTTAGCTTGACTTCTCTCGACCGTCTCATTTTAATCAATAAAAAAATGCTTCACTGTTTTCTACTTAATCTGAATTCTCTGGGTTACAAACATGGACAAAGTTATTTAAGCTCTAAACCTGTAAGGCTGAGAACCTCCTGGAAAAAGACTATAAAACCAGCTAAACAATCCTAACTTAAATTGGCAAAGACAATATATTTTTATGTTTAAATAGTTGAGTTATCTGGAGTATACCTGGAGAGAGCTCGGAGGTCAACGCCCCCGCGGCCCGGTCTGTGACCAGGCTTCATGTTATGTAGGAGATGCAGAACAAATAATGCTAAAGAATCTGAAACCCTTTTGTAAGATACAAAATGTAGACATAACCTAAGTCATCGTTCGCCGGTATCTGTGTCGTGGGCCAAAACGACATGGGTTCGAATCCTCAGCTAGTCGCAGTGTTGTTATTGATTCAATACCACTCGTTCGTGGTTACAATAATATATATATATATATATATATATATATAATATATATATATATATATATATATATATATATATATATATATATATATATATATATATATATATATATATATATATATATATATATATATATATATATATATATATATATATAAACACACGTATATACACAGTGTGTGTGTATGTGTGTGGATGAATGTAGTGTGTGAGGATGTGTAAGTGTTTGAGACTGTGTACGTGTATATGTGTTTGAAAGTGTGTGTGTGTGTGTGTGTGTGTGTGTGTGTGTGTGTGTGTGTGTGTGTGTGTGTGTGTGTGTGTGTGTGTGTGTGTGTGTCTGTGTGTTTGAATGTGTGTATACTCCCTTAATTGTGGTTGCATGGTTCGAATCTTAGTTCCTGGTCCTCGGGTGTGTGTGTTGGTAACAAATTACAGTATAGTTATTACCCACATTACCTTGGCTGGTCTGGTGTCATCATGATTTCCTGGAAGTAAATTCTCCACATTTGTTGTTCCAGGGTCATCTGTGAAAGACAGTGTTGTGTTTACATCTTCATGCTCTCCACAATGTTCTTGTTGAAATAATCATTAGTATCAGCTATAGGCCCGTAAAATCATTCATTAAAAAATTTCATCAACAAATAATTTAACAGACACATGATAACTGTGGTTATCATGTCTCTATTAAATTATTTGCATGTGTGTCTAATTTATCGACATGATAACTACTTACAAAATACTCAACGCTCCTGATGGAGAGAAAAATTATAATATTACCAAGAGGCAGAAAATGGTCATCGACATTAGTTACAAATGTTTCCTTGTACCTGACAGAAGACGGTTACACGGCGACACAGAAGCTAAAGAACATATGAGTCACAAGGATATTAGGAAATATTTCTTCAGCTTCAGAGTAATTAGGAAATGGTGTGGCTTAGAATAGATATGAGAAGGCCAACTAAGCAAGAAATGGATGAACTTAGTAATATACGATGCAGTTTCCTGGCATCAGTACAACTTAAAAAATGTGATAAAGATAATTACGAGATTGAGAAGGTATTGGTATGGAAGAGACAGCGAGCAGCAGCACCGCCACTGTCATCCAGGTTAGGTAGCCAGTCATCACGGTACCTGATACCTGAAAGATAACACACAACCCTCAGCAGTTACTGATGTTTACACATATACTGGAAATCATATTAGTGTTGGAAAAGTATATTAAAAGTCTAGCAAATAAACCATATTCCTGAGTGTCTTAAACATGTGCATAAGCTACATAAACCTACACCATCTAGCATATACACACACATATACATAAGAAAAATGAAAAGGAATACATGCCTAAAAGTACGCTCACACACACACACACACACCAGGGGCCAGGAGCTGAGTATCGACCCCTGCAACCACAATTAGGTGAGTACACACACTACTGGGTAAAAGAGAAAGAACAGAAAAAAAAACAAGCGAACAGACTGTTCTCTTCTACATTGCTCTACGACATATTTTAACACACCAACAAGATAACCATGTAAAGATAACGGGGAAAGTACTACAATAGGTCCCACGATACGTAAACAGACAAAACTTAACAGTAATTGTAAACCATAAACTGACAATGTTTCGCCCGTACAACAAATAAAAAACCTGTTGCACAGGCGAAACATTTTCTGAATAAACTTTCCAATTACTTTTGTTATGTCTTTAACATCTACTGCCTTTATGTCTTTAACATCTAACTTTGGTACTGTAACGCTAAAGATTAGACGAAATATGATAATGTACAGTGTGATGGACGGAGAGATTATACTGGGATGGAGACATGACCAGTGAGGACTGAACATGAGTCATTTCTAAAAGCATTATAACTGTCACGTCACATTAGATACATTCCTATTTTTCTCTGATCGTTGATTAAGTAAATCTGAAAATAAAAGTAACGAAAATAAATTAACAAATATAATTTAGTGAATACCTAGTCTGTTCCGAGTTAAACTTTTGTAGTTAATGTAATCTTTTCAAAGGAAAGTAACTGTTATTACTGGTCTATGTAAGATTTAATTTGTATATTTTAATTAAACAAAATAGGTTATAAATTTCTAATAATAATAATAATAATTATTATTATTATTATTATTATTACCAAAGAAAGCGCTAAGCCGATAAGGGTCATACAGTTGGTAGAATTACCGACAATATGTAAAGTAAAAGGACACAAGTGCAACCAATGCGACATCTACCGCGGCAACGCTTCGCTCCCCAGGAGCTTTATCAAGCCATTGTAATGGCTTGATAAAGCTCCTGGAGAGCGAAACGCTGCCACAACAAATGCCACACTAGTTGCACTTGTGTCCTTTTACTTTACAAGGGTCATACAGCAGATTTATAGGGAAATATTACAAACTACTTCTTCAGATCAGTTTCAAACCATCAGTTTAGGTGTACCTTACGTAGAATTAAGTTTTAATAGGTATTCTTAGATTCTTTCTTAATGAATAATAACGAATAATGAATAATAATGAATAATAGCGAGAATTTAAAATGTTTTGGAATTTTGTTGCTTGTTCAGAAAGACACACGCACAGTTTAAAACATTTTTTGAGGCAACGTTTCTGTACAAGCTGCGTCTTTATTTGTTCAAAACACAACAAGGTCAGGAGACAACCCTCATCTTTT
The DNA here is from genome assembly GCF_038502225.1 of Cherax quadricarinatus. Taxonomy (NCBI): domain Eukaryota; kingdom Metazoa; phylum Arthropoda; class Malacostraca; order Decapoda; family Parastacidae; genus Cherax; species Cherax quadricarinatus. The sequence continues at coordinate 9,644,729 of NC_091315.1, forward strand.
AAATAAAAGAGTAAAAGTCGGTAAGGTCCGAAGACCTCCAGATTGGTGCCTTAAATTGCGGTCAAACGTTTTCTTAATAGTATTTTGAACTGTACGTATATCTTTATATATCTTTATATATTTGTATAAGTCAAGGGCCAGAGAACCCAACGAAGGAAGGAATATCACCTCGAATGAGAAGTGAATTAGTATAAATACTTAGCAGTTTTACAAGTTATTTTGTTGAAAGATAGAGAAAAATGAAAAATGCCTGCAGAATCACTTCATGAAAAAAACCTGTGAATAACTGTTACTGCAAGCTTGTGTCCTGACTCACACATAGAAGGAATATAATCGGTAACACAAGCTAAGCTCGCAAACATAAATAACAGAAATATTCAAGAACTTAGATAAATGTTTATGCAAAATATGCTTTGCCTCATTTATGTGACAAATTTTCGAGTCAACATGACTGGAGGTGTAACCCTCATCTATTCGAGAGTGAAACTAGAGAAAGTCCTAAGTTAGACCCCCAGGACGACTGCCTCATCTATTTACAAAGAGTGAGAGAGTTGGGAAGTTTGTCAATGGAAGAGCGAATTACTAATGGGAATAAAATTACTGTGTAAAATGCTCAGGGATATAGGCAGAGTAAATGAATAAAGGATATTTGTCGGATAAGAAACGAGTACACGATTGACGGATAATATTTCAAATGAGGGAAACGGATATTAAGCAGACTTTTAACCATATTATTACCAAATTAGTGGAGTGAGTTGAACATTGACACAGTAAATAGGAGAATCATAGCTTTTAACTTACCCTAGGCCAGACAACCGCTAACCACAGACGCTGGCCGTAGCTGACAGACGCTCACTCCAAACTACTCTCGACGTGGATTACTAACCGATGATACCCGAGACAATCCTTAAATAGAGAGAAATGCAGTAGCGACCAGATTGAGCCGGTACTGAACCTGGCAGGCTGTGAGTGCCTATTTCCTGGTGCATTACAAAAAAGAAATAGTCACCGCCCAACCACCAAGGGTATGTGCTTGAAAGGAGTATGTTTCTCAGTGCATATACACAGAGCTTCCTGCAAACCTATCTAAGGGTTTAAAGTCTTCTTTACTGGTGGTAGACAGGTAATAAGCAGTCTTAATGACTAATGCGTAGCCAATAAACTTTAAACGTGATAACCCTACCCAGCCCTCTTCTGCATTATAGTCATCTGGATACTAATGACTTTATACTAGCATAGAGAACATAATTTCATTGTCGGTATTGACGTCACACATTCAGCAAGTATTGATGTCACACACTGCAAATATTGACACACACAGCAAGAATTGATCCAACACACTGCCTTTATTGATGTCACTTACTGTTAGTACTGATCCCACAAACTGGTAGTATTGATGTGATGCACTGCCAGTATACATGAAATCTTGCCAGCCTTAATACCATATAACTACCAGTAGTGATACCACACACTACCAGTAGTGAAACCATACACTACCAGTAGTGATAAGACACACTACCAGTAGTGATACTAGACTACCAGTAGTGATACCACACACTACCAGTAGTGATACTACACACTACCAGTAGTGAAACCATACACTACCAGTAGTGATACCACACACTACCAGTAGTGATACTACACACTACCAGTAGTGAAACCATACACTACCAGTAGTGAAACCATACACTACCAGTAGTGAAACCATACACTACCAGTAGTGAAACCATACACTACCAGTAGTGATACCACACACTACCAGTAGTGATACTACAAACTACCAGTAGTGATACCAAACACTACCAGTAGTGATACTACACACTACCAGTAGTGAAACCATACACTACCAGTAGTGATACCACACACTACCAGTAGTGATACCAAACACTACCAGTAGTGTCACCACACACTGCCAGTAGTGATACTACACACTGCCGGTAGTTATACCACACACTGCCAGTAGTGATACTACACACTACCAGTAGTGATAACACACACTGCCAGTAGTGATACCACACACTGCCAGTAGTGATACCACACACTAGCAGTAGTAATACCACACACTGCCAGTAGTGATACTACACACTACCAGTAGTGATACCACACACTGCGAGTAGTGATACCACACACTGCCAGTAGTGACACCACACACTGCCAGTAGTGATACTACACACTGCCAGTAGTGATACTGCACACTGCCAGTAGTGATACTACACACTGCCGGTAGTGATACTACACAATGCCAGTAGAAATACTACACACTGCTAGTAGTGATACCACACACTGCCAGTAGTGATACCACACACTGCCAGTAGTGACACCAAACACTGCCAGAAGTGATACTACACACTGCCGGTAGTGATACTACACACTGAGGGCAGTGATACCACACACTTCAAGCAGTGATACCACACACTGCCATTAGTGACACCACACACTGCCAGTAGTGATATTACACACTGCCGGTAGTGATACTACACACTGCCAGTAGAGATACTACACACTGCCAGTAGAGATACCACACACTGCCTGAAGTGATACCACACACTGCAAGTAGTGACACCACACAATTCCAGTAGCAATACTACACACTGCCGGTAGTGATACTACACACTGCCGGTAGTGATATCACACACTGCAAGTAGTGATACCACACACTGCCAGTAGTGATACTACACACTGCCGGTAGTGATACCACACACTGTAAGAAGTGACACCACACACTACCAGTAGTGATACCACACACTGCCAGCAGTGATACCACACACTGCCAGTAGTAATACCACACACTGCCAGCAGTCATACCGCACACTGCCAGTAGTGATACTACACACTGCCAGCAGTGATGCCACACACTTCCAGCAGTGATGCCACACACTTCCAGCAGTGATACTGCCAGCAATGATACCATACACGGCCTGCAGTGATACTACACACTGCCAGTAGTGATACTGCACAATGCTAGTAGTGATACTACACGCTGCCATTAGTGATACTGCACACTGCCAGTAGTGATACTACACACTGCCAGTAGTGATACTGGACACTAGTAGTAGTGATACCACACACTGCCAGTAGTGATACCACACTCACTGCCAGCAGTAATACTACACACTGTCAGTAGTCATACCACACACTGCCAGCAGTGATACCACACACTGCCAGTAGTGATACCACACACTACCAGTAGTGTTACCACACACTACCAGTAGTGATACTACACACTACCAGTAGTGATACTACACACTACCAGTAGTGAAACCATACACTACCAGTAGTGATACCACACACTACCAGTAGTGATACTAAACACTTCAAGTAGTGAAACCATACACTACCAGTAGTGATACCACACACTACCAGTAGTGATACTACACACTACCAGTAGTGATACCACACACTACCAGTAGTGATACTACACACTACCAGTAGTGATACCACACACTACCAGTAGTGATACCACACACTACCAGTAGTGATACCACACACTACCAGTAGTGATACCACAAACTACCAGTAGTAATACCACACACTGCCAGCAGTGATACCACACACTGCCAGTAGTGATACCACACACTACCAATAGTGATACCACACACTACCAGTAGTGATACTACACACTACCAGTAGTGATACCACACACTACCAGTAGTGATACTACACACTACCAGTAATGATACTACACACTGTCAGTGATACCACGCACTGTCAGTCATACCACACACTGCCAGCAGTGATACCACACACTGCCAGTAGTGATACCACACACTACCAGTAGTGATACCACACACTAGAAGTAGTGATACTACACACTTCCAGCAGCGAAACCATACACTACCAGTAGTGATACCACACACTACCAGTAGTGATACTACACACTACCAGTAGTGATTCCACACACTACCAGTAGTGATACCACACTACCAGTAGTGATACCACACACTACCAGTAGTGATACTACACACTACCAGTAGTGATTCCACACACTACCAGTAGTGATACCACACACTAATAGCAGTAATACCACACACTACCAGTTGTGATACTACACACTGCCAGTAGCGATACTAATCACTGCCAGTAGTGATACCACACACTGCCAGTAGTGTCACCACACACTGCCAGTAGTGATACTACACACTGCCTGTAGTTATACCACACACTGCAAGTGGTGATACTACACACTACCACTAGTGATAACACACACTACCAGTAGTGATACCACACACTGCCAGTAGTGATACCACACACTACCAGTAGTGATACCACACACTGCCAGTAGTGATACTACACACTGCCGGTAGTGATACTACACACTGAGAGTAGTGATACCACACACTGCCAGTAGTGACACCACACACTGCCAGTAGTGATACCACACACTGCCAGTAGTGATACCACACACTGCCAGTAGAGATACCACACACTGCCAGTAGTGATACCACACACTGCCAGTAGTGACACCACACAATTCCAGTAGCAATATTACACACTGCTGGTAGTGATACTACACACTGCCGATAGTGATATCACACACTGCAAGTAGTGATACCACACACTGCCAGTAGTGATACCACACACACTGCCAGCAGTGATGCTACACACTGCCAGTAGTGATACCACGCACTGTCAGTAGTCATACCACACACTGCCAGCAGTGATACCACACACTGCCAGTAGTGATACCACACACTACCAGTAGTGTTACCACACACTACCAGTAGTGATATTACACACTACCACTAGTGAAACCATACACTAACAGTAGTGATACCACACACTACCAGTAGTGATACTACACACTACCAGTAGCGATACCACACACTACCAGTAGTGTTACCACACACTACCAGTAGTGATACTACACACTACCAGTAGTGAAACCATACTCTACCAGTAGTGATACCACACACTACCAGTAGTGATACTACACACTACCAGTAGTGATACCACACACTACCAGTAGTGATACTACACACTACCAGTAGTGAAACCATACACTACCAGTAGTGATACCACACACTACCAGTAGTGACACTACACACTACCAGTAGTGATACCACACATTACCAGTAGTGATACTACACACTACCAGTAGTGATACTACACACTACCAGTAGTGATACCACACACTACCAGTAGTGATACCACACACTACCAGTAGTAATACACACTACAAGTAGCGATACTACACACTGCCAGTAGTGATACTATACACTACCAGTAGTGATACTACACACTGCCAGTAGTGATACCACACACTGCCAGTAGTGTCAGCACACACTGCCAGTAGTGATACTACACACTGCCGGTAGTTATACCACACACTGCAAGTAGTGATACTACACACTACCAGTAGTGATAACACACACTGCCAGTAGTGATATCACACACTGCCAGTAGTGATACCACACTCTACCAGTAGTGATACCACACACTGTCAGTAGTGATACTACACACTACCAGTAGTGATACCACACACTGCGAGTAGTGATACCACACACTGCCAGTAGTGACACCGCACACACACTGCCAGTAGTGATACTACACACTGCCAGTAGTGATACTGAACACTGCCGGTAGTGATATTACACACTGCCGGTAGTGATATTACCCTCTGCCAGTAGTGATACTACACGCTGCCAGTAGTGATACCATACACTGCCAGTAGTGATACCACACACTGCCAGTAGTGGCACCACTCACTGCCAGTAGTGATACTACACACTGCCGTTAGTGATGCTACACACTGCCGGTAGTGATATCACACACTGCAAGTAGTGATACCACACACTGCAAGTAGTGATACCACACACTGCCAGTAGTGACACTGCACTCTGCCAGTAGTGATACTACTCACTACCAGTAGTGATACCACACACTGCCAGTAGTGATACTACACACTGCCAGTAGTGATACTACACACTGCCAGTAGTGATACCACACACTGCCAGTAGTGATACCATACACTGCCAGTAGTAATACCAGACACTGCCAGCAGTGATACCGCACACTGCCAGTAGTGATACTACACACTGCCAGCAGTAATACCACACACTTCCAGCAGTAGTACTACACACTGCCAGTAGTGATATCACACACTTCCAGTAGTTATACCACACACTGCCAGCAGTGATACCACACACTGCCAGTAGTTATACCACACACTGCCAGCAGTGATACCACACACTGCCAGTAGCGATACTACACACTGCCAGTAGTGATACTACACACTACCAGTAGTGATACTACACACTAGTAGTAGTGGTACCACACACTGCCAGCAGTGATACTACACACTACAGTAGTGACACTACACACCGCCTGTATTGATACTACACACTGCCAGTAGTGATGCCACACACTTCCAATAGTGATACCACACACTGCAAGCAGTGATACCACACACTGCCAGTAGTGATACCACACGCTACCAGTAGTGATACCAAACACTACCAGTAGTGATTCTACACACTGCCAGTAGTGATACACACTACCAGTAGTGATACCACACACTGCCAGTAGTAATACCACACACTGCCAGTAGTGATACTACACATTGCCAGTAGAGATACCACAAACTGCCAGCAGTGATACCACACACTGCCAGTAGTGACACCACACACTGCCAGTAGTGATACTACACACTGCCGGCAGTGATACTACACACTTCCAGTAGTGATATTACACACTGCCAGTAGTGATAACACACACTGCCAGTAGTGATACCACACACTGCCGGTAGTAACACCACACACTGCCAATAGTGATACCACACACTGCCAGTAGTGACACCACACACTGTCAGTAGTGATACTACACACTGCCGGTATTGATAACACACACTGCAAGTAGTGATACCACACACTGCCAGAAGTGATACTACACACTGCCAGTAGTGATAATACACACTACCAGTAGTGATACCATACACTACCAGTAGTAATACCACACACTGCCAGTAGTGATACCACACACTGCCAGCAGTGATACCACACACTGCCAGTAGTAATACAACACACTGCCAGAAGTGATACCGCACACTGCCAGTAGTGATACTACACACTGCCAGCAGTGATACCACACACTTCCAGCACTGATACTACACACTGCCAATAGTAATACCACACACTTCCAGTAGTGATACCACACACTGCCAACAGTGATACCACACACTGCCTGTAGTGATACTACACACTTCCAGTAGTGATACTGCACACTGCAAGTAGTGATACTACAACACTGCCAGTAGTGATACTACACACTGCCAGTAGTGATACTGGACACTAGTTGTAGTGATACCACACACTGCCACTAGTGATACCACACACTGCCAGTAGTGATACCACACACACTGCCAACAGCAATACTACACACTGCCAGTACTGATACCACACACTGCCAGTAGTCATACCACACACTGCCGGTAGTGATACTACACACTGCTGGTAGTGACACCACACACTGCTAGTAGTGATACTACACACTGCCGGTAGTGATACTACACACTGCCAGTAGTGATACAAACACACTGCCGGTAGTGATACCACAGACTGCCAGCAGTGACACCACACACTGCCAGTAGTGATACTACACACTGCCGGTAGTGATACTACACACTGCCAGTAGTGATACAAACACACTGCCGGTAAGATACCACAGACTGCCAGCAGTGACACCACACACTGCCGGTAGTGATACTACACACTGCCAGTAGTGATACCACACACTACCAGTAGTGATACCACACACTACCAGTAGTGATACTACACACTACCAGTAGCGATACCACACACTACCAGTAGTGTTACCACACACTACCAGTAGTGATACTACACACTACCAGTAGTGAAACCATACTCTACCAGTAGTGATACCACACACTACCAGTAGTGATACTACACACTACCAGTAGTGATACCACACACTACCAGTAGTGTTACCACACACTACCAGTAGTGAAACCATACACTACCAGTAGTGATACCACACACTACCAGTAGTGACACTACACACTACCAGTAGTGATACCACACATTACCAGTAGTGATACTACACACTACCAGTAGTGATACCACACACTACCAGTAGTGATACCACACACTACCAGTAGTAATACCACACACTACAAGTAGTGATACCACACATTACCAGTAGTGATACTACACACTGCCAGTAGTGATACTACACACTGCCAGTAATGATACCACACACTGCCAGCAGTGATACCACACACTGCCAGCAGTGATACTACACATTGCCAGTAGTGATACCACACACTGCCAGTAGTGATACCACACACTGCCAGCAGTGATACCACACACACTGCCAACAGTAATACTACACACTGCCAGTACTGACACCACACACTGCCAGTAGTGATACTACACACTGCCAGTAGTGATACCACATACTGCCAGTAGTGATACTACACATTGCCGGGAGTGATACTTCACACTGCCGGTAGTGATACCACACACTGCCAGTAGTGATACTACACACTGCCGGTAGTGATATCACACTCTACAAGTAGTGATACCACACACTGCCAGTAATGATACTACACATTGCCAGTAGTGACACCATACACTGCCAGTAGTGACACCACACGCTACCAGTAGTGATACTACACACTGCCGGTAGTGATATTACACACTGCCAGCAGTGATACTACACACTGCCAGTAGTAATACCACACACTGCCAGTAGTGATACCACACAATGCCAGTTGTGACACCACTCACTGCCAGTAGTGATACTGCACACTGCCGGTAGTGATACTACACACTGCCGGTAGTGATATCACACACTGCAAGTAGTGATACCACACACTGCCAGTAGTGATACTACACACTGCCAGTAGTGATACTATACACTACCAGTAGTGATACCACACACTGCCAATTGTGATACCACACATTGCCAGTAGTAATACCACACACTGCCAGCAGTGATACCACATACTGCCAGTAGTGATACTACACATTGCCAGCAGTAATACCACACACTTCCAGCAGCGATTCTAAACAGTGCCAGTAGTGATACCACATACTTCCAGTAGTGATACCACACACTGCCAGCAGCTATACCACACACTGCTAGTAGTGATACTACACACTGCCAGTAGTGATACTACACACTGCCAGTAGTGATACTACACACTAGTAGTAGTGATACCACACACTGCCAGTAGTGATACCACACGCCGCCAGAAGTGATACCACACACTTCCAGCAGTGATACTACACACTGCCAGTAGTGATACCACACACTGCCAGTAGTGATACCACACACTGCCAGCAGTGATACCACACACTTCCAGTAGTGATACCACACACTGCCAGCAGTGATACTTCACACTGCCAGTAGTGATACCACACACTTCCAGTAATGATACCACACACTGCCGGTAGTGATACCACACACTTCCAGTAGTGATACCACACACTGCATGCAGTGATACCACACACTGCCAGTAGTGATACCACACGCTACCAGTAGTGATACCAAACACTACCAGTAGTGATACTACACACTGCCAGTAGTGATACTACACTTTACCAGTAGTGATACCACACACTGACAGTAGTAATGCAACACACTGCCAATAGTGATACTACACACTGCCAGCAGTGATGCCACGCACTGCCAGTATTGACACTACACACTGCCATTAGTGATACTACACACTGCCAGTAGTGATACATACTGCCAGAAGTGATACATACTGCCAGCAGTGATACCACACACTACCAGTAGTGATACCACTCACTTGCAGTAGTGATACTACACACTGCTAGTAGTGATACTACACACTGTCAGTTATACTACACACTGCCAGTAGTGACACTGCACACTGCCAGTAGTGATACCACACAATGCCACTAGTGATACCACACAATGTCAGTACTGTTGTCTCACATTACCAGTATTGATGGCAAACACTGTCATTACTGATGTCACACACTGCCAACATACTACACGCTGCCAATACTTATGCCAGATAATGTCAGTGCTGATGTCACACACTGCCATTGTCAGTACTGATGCCACATATATTGCGAGTGTACATTCTACACACTGCCAACACTAATTCCAAATACTGCTAGCATTGATGCCACAAACTGTCGGTATTGATGCTACACTGCTAGTACTGATGCCATAAACTGCCAGTGTTGATACCATACACTGCCGGAATTTATTTTACTCAACCTCCAGAATTGATATCACACACTTCCAGAACTGTTAATATTGATGTCACACATTGCAAATATTAATGCCACACACACACACACACACACACATACACACACATACACACACACACACACACACACACACACACACACATAGTATTGATGTAACACACCGCTAACATTAATGTCATTCAAGCCAGTATTGATGTCACACACCGCCTGTACTTCTGCCACACACTGCTAGTACTGAAACCGCAAATTAATGCTACTCACTGTCTGCTCGGATGCTAAACACTGTCAGCATTGATGCCACACACTGTTAATACTGATGCTAATCACTACCAGTATTGATGTTACACAGTGCCTGTATTAATGCCATATTCTGCCAGCATTAATGGCACACTGACATTATTAATGACACACTGCCAGTATTATGACAAATGCTGTCAGTTTTGATACTTAACACTATCACCATTGATGCTCACACTATCACCATTGATGCTACACACTAGCACCATTGATGCTACACACTAGCACCATTGATGCTACACACTATCACCATTGATGCTACACACTATCACCATTGATACCACACACTATCACCATTGATACCACACACTATCACCATTGATGCTACACACTATCACCATCGATGATACACACTATCACCATTGATGATACACACTATCACCATTGATACCACACACTATCACCATTGATGCTACACACTATCACCATTGATACTACACACTATCACCATTGATGCTACACACTATCACCATTGATGCTACACACTATCAACATTGATGTTACACATTATCACCATTGATGCTACACACTAGCACCATTGATGCTACACACTAGCACCATTGATGCTACACACTATCACCATTGATGCTACACACTATCACCATTGATACCACACACTATCACCATTGATACCACACACTATCACCATTGATGCTACACACTATCACCATCGATGATACACACTATCACCATTGATACTACACACTATCACCATTGATGCTACACATTATCATCATTGATGCTACACACTATCACCATTGATGCTACACACTATCATTGATAATGCTACACACTATCACCATTGATGCTACACACTATCATTGATAATGCTACACACTATCACCATTGATGCTACACACTATCACCATTGATGCTACACACTATCACCATCGATGATACACACTATCACCATTGATGATACACACTATCACCATTGATACCACACACTATCACCATTGATGATACACACTATCACCATTGATGCTACACACTATCAACATTGATGCTACACACTATCACCATTGATGCTACACACTATCAACATTGATGCTACACACTATCACCATTGATGCTACACAGTATCACCATTGATGCTACACACTATCACCATTGATGCTACACACTATCACCATTGATGCTACACACTATCAGTGTTGATGTTACACACTATCAGTGTTGATGCTACACACTATCATCACTAATGCTATACAGTATCACCATTGATGCTACACACTATCATCATTGATGCTATCACTATCAGTGTTGATGCTACATACTATCACCATTGATGCTACACACTATCACCATTGATGCTACACACTATCACCATTGATGCTACACATTATCATCATTGATGCTACACACTATCACCATTGATGCTACACACTATCATTGATAATGCTACACACTATCACCATTGATGCTACACACTATCATTGATAATGCTACACACTATCACCATTGATGCTACACACTATCATTGATAATGCTACACACTATCACCATTGATGCTACACACTATCATTGATAATGCTACACACTATCACCATTGATGCTACACACTATCATTGATAATGCTACACACTATCACCATTGATGCTACACACTATCATTGATAATGCTACACACTATCACCATTGATGCTACACACTATCACTATTGATGCTACACATTATCATTGATAATGCTACACACTATCAGAGTTGATAGTGTGTGGGTTACTAATTAATAAGAATGTCCAAGGCGTATTTCCAGACGTAATAATAGCACTGTGGATACATCTTGTGTTAATAATCACTACTTGAAGTGTTGAACAATCATTTGTAAAATGAGGAGCACTGAAAATATATTGCACACATAATGATCAGTAATAAGCCCTGAGCTTTCGAGAAGCTCATTAGACACTTTTCTAATAAGTTGCGTGAAGTGCCTGGCAATGTGAAATATTAATGTGCTTTTATTTGACTGAAACTCTGTTTACGATTGATAGGATTTCCGCTTAATATGAACGATTTTGTTAATTTGTTTACTTAGTCATATGTTCTCAACTTCGATTTGTAAATGTTCTCCACCTACCTACATATATATATATATATATATATATATATATATATATATATATATATATATATATATATATATATATATATATATATATATACAGCCGTATGAGGCGACTAAAATGCCAGGAGCAATGGGCTAGTAACACATTCCGCTGTAGAAAATACTAAAAAGGAAAAGAAAAACTTTATAAAACTGTGATGCTTGAATGTGCGTGGATATAGTGCAGATGATAAGAAAGACATAATTGTCAATGTTATGAATGAAAAGAAGTTGGATGTCATAGCTCTAAGCGAAACAAAGCTGAAAGGGGTAGGTGAGTTTCAGTCTGGAGAAATAAATGGGATTAAGTCAGGAGTATCTGAGAGAGTTAGAGCTAAGGAAAGGGTAGTAATAATGTTGAAGGACCAGTTATGGAATGAGAAGAGGGAATATAAATGTATAAATTCAAGGATTATGTGAACTAAAATAAGGGTCGGATGCGAAAAGTGAGTCATAATAAGTGTGTATGTACCTGGAGAAGAGAGGAGTGTAGAGGAGAGAGAGAGATTTTGGGAGATTTTAAGCGAATGTGTATTAACTTTTGAACCAAGTGAAGTAGGGGATCTAAATGCTAAATTTGGAGAAACATTTAAATAGGGTGTGGGAGGTAAGTTTGGGGTGCCAGGTGTAAATGATAATGGGAACCCTTTGATTGAACTTTATATAGAAAAGGGTTTGGTTATAGGTAATACATATTTTAAGAAAAAGAGGATAAATAAGTATACAAGATATGATGTAGGGCGTAATGAATGTAGCTTGTTGGACTACGTATTGGTAGATAAAAGACTGTTGAGTAGACTTCAAGATGTACATGTTAATAGAGGGGCCACATATATATCAGATCACTTTTTAATTGTAGCTACAGTGAGAGTAAAAGGTAGATGGGATAGAAGGAAAATAGAAGAAGCAAGTAAGAGAGAGGTGAAGGTTTATAAGCTAAAGGAGGAGGCAGTTAGGGTAAGATATGTAGATGAATGGTTCAGAGAACCGACATGTTGTTGAATTAGACACATGTGCAACTCTTGGGTATCTTTATTGAGGAAAACGTTTCGCCACACAGTGTGGCGAAACGTTTCCTCAATAAAGATACCCAAGAGTTGCACATATGTCTAATTCAACAGGGTAAGATATAAACAAATACTGGAGGACAGATGGGATGGTGAGAGCATAGGTAATGGGGTCGAAGATGTATCGGGTAGGCTTAAGAATGTAATGTTAGAGTGTTCAGCAGAAATTTGTGGTTACAGGAAAGTGGATGCCGGAGGGAAGAAGAACGTAGAAGTGATGCAAGGAGGGAGGAGTATATGGAGAGACAAAGAGAGTTTAAGAGACTGGTGAAGCAATGTAAAAAGAAAGCAAATGAGAGAGTGGGTGAGATGTTATCAAATTTTGATGAAAATAAGAAAGTTTTGGAGTGAGATTAATAAGTTGAGGAAGCCTAGGGAACAAATGGATTTGACAGTTAAAAATACGAGAGGAGAGTAAATGGAGAGTTAGAGGTATCTGGAAGATGGAAGGAATATTTTGAGGAATTGTTAAATGATGAAGATAGGGAAGCTGTGATTTCGTGTATAGGGCAAGGAGGAATAACATCTTGTAGGAGTGAGGAAGAACCAGTTGTGAGTGTGGGGGAAGTTCGTGAGTCACTGGGTAGAATGAAAGGGGGTAAGGCAGCAGGGATTCATGGGATAAAGATAGAAATGCTAAAAGCAAGTGGGGATATACGTAGTTTTGGAGTGGTTGGTGCTATTATTTAATAAATGTATGGAAGAGGGTAAGGTATCTAGGGATTGGCAGAAAGCATGCATAGTTCCTTTGTGTAAAGGCAAAGGGGACAAAAGAGAGTGCAAAAATTATAGGGGGATAAGTTTGTTGAGTATACCTGGTATAGTGTATGGTAATTATTATTGAAAGAGCTAAGAGTAAGACGGAGAGGAGGATAGATGAACAAGGAGGCTTTAGGAAATGTGTTTGCAGTGAAACATATAGGTGAACAGTATTTACATAAACATATAGTTTTTTATGTCATTTATTGATTTGGAAAAGGCGTATGACAGGGTGGATAGGGGGGCAATGTGGCAGATGTTGCAAATGTATGGAATAGGAGGTAGATTAGGAGGTAGACAGTGAGGCTCAAGTTAGAGTATGTAGGAAAGAGGGAGATTATTTCCCAGTAAAAGTAGGCCTTAGACAAGGATGTGTGATGTCACCGTGGTTGTTTAATATATTTATAGATGGGGTTGTAAGAGAAGTAAATGTTCGGGTGTTGGCAAGAGGTGTGGGGTTAAAAAATAAAGAATCTAACACAAAGTGGAAGTTGTCACAGTTGCTCTTTGCTGATGATACTGTGCTTTTGGGAGATTCTAAAGAGAAGTTGAAGAGGTTGGATGATGAGTTTGGTAGGGTATGTAAAAGAAGGAAGTTAAAAGTGAATATTGGAAAGAGTAAGGTGATGAGGATAACAAAAAATATTGGTAATGAAAGATTGGATATCAGATTGGAGGGAGAGAGTATGGAGGAGGTGAACATGTCAGTGGACATGTCAGTAGATGGATCTATGAAAGATGACGTGAATCATAGAATTGACGAAGGGAAAAAGGTGAGTGGGGCACTGATGTGTCTGCAAAACATGGGTGGTGAATGTTGCAGCAAGGAGAAGGCTGGAGGCAGTGGAGATGTCGTGCCTGAGGGCAATATATGGTGTGAATATAATGCACAGAATTCGTAGTTTGGAAATTAGGAGGAGGTGCGGGATTACCAAAACTATTATCCAAAGGCCCGATGAAGGATTGTTGAGGTGGTTCGGACATACTGGAACAAAATAATATGACTTCGAGAATGTATAGTTCTGTAGTGGAGGGAAGGCGTGGTAGAGGTCGGCCTAGGAAAGATTGGAGATAGGGGGTAAAGGAGGTTTTGTGTCCGAGGGGCTTTTGACTTCCAGCAACCATGCGTGAGTTAGAAAATTGGATTAGGCTAAATTAAATTGCGCTTGTTATAATGAAGTTAGATAAGCTTTCTAAGGTTCTTTTGATATAAAATCATTAATTTTTACATTAACATAAATGAAAAAATATATCTTTAAACATATAAGAGAAAAATTTTAAAAGGACTTAAATTTAAATGAGTATGTCCTTTCTGAAATTTTCTCTTATACGTTTAAAGATATATTTTTTCACTTATGTTAATGTAAAAATTTCTAATTTTGCACCAAAAGAATCTTAGAAAACTTACCTAACCTTATTATAACAAGAACAATTTATTTTAGCCTAACCCAACTAAATATATTTTAGATTTGTTTACAGTAATTTAATACTAAGCAAACACAATGAAATATATTTTTTTCGTTAGGTTCAGAATGATTTTGGCGAAATTATTGCATACACAAATTTTCACTTGTCCTATATGGCAAGATGAGCGTTGCTATTTAAGCCAAGATCGCAAGTTCTGCCTATTCGGCACGACATATATATATATATATATATATATATATATATATATATATATATATATATATATATATATATATATATATATATATATGTATATATATTTTATTATCACACTGGCCGATTCCCACCAAGGCAGGGTGGCCCGAAAAAGAAAAACTTTCACCATCATTCGCTCCATCACTGTCTTGCCAGAAGGGTGCTTTACACTACAGTTTTTAAACTGCAACATTAACACCCCTCCTTCAGAGTGCAGGCACTGTACTTCCCATCTCCAGGACTCAAGTCCGGCCTGCCGGTTTCCCTGAATCCCTTCATAAATGTTACTTTGCTCACACTCCAACAGCACGTCAAGTATTAAAAACCATTTGTCT
Organism: Cherax quadricarinatus; assembly: GCF_038502225.1. NCBI lineage: Eukaryota > Metazoa > Arthropoda > Malacostraca > Decapoda > Parastacidae > Cherax > Cherax quadricarinatus. The sequence continues at coordinate 9,661,160 of NC_091315.1, forward strand.
CCATTCACTCCTATCAAACACGCTCACGCATGCCTGCTGGAAGTCCAAGCCCCTCGCACACAAAACCTCCTTTACCCCCTCCCTCCAACCCTTCCTAGGCCGACCCCTACCCCGCCTTCCTTCCACTACAGACTGATACACTCTTGAAGTCATTCTGTTTCGCTCCATTCTCTCTACATGTCCGAACCACCTCAACAACCCTTCCTCAGCCCTCTGGACAACAGTTTTGGTAATCCCGCACCTCCTCCTAACTTCCAAACTACGAATTCTCTGCATTATATTCACACCACACATTGCCCTCAGACATGACATCTCCACTGCCTCCAGCCTTCTCCTCGCTGCAACATTCATCACCCACGCTTCACACCCATATAAGAGCGTTGGTAAAACTATACTCTCATACATTCCCCTCTTTGCCTCCAAGGACAAAGTTCTTTGTCTCCACAGACTCCTAAGTGCACCACTCACTCTTTTTCCCTCATCAATTCTATGATTCACCTCATCTTTCATAGACCCATCCGCTGACACGTCCACTCCCAAATATCTGAATACATTCACCTCCTCCATACTCTCTCCCTCCAATCTGATATCCAATCTTTCATCACCTAATCTTTTTGTTATCCTCATAACCTTACTCTTTCCTGTATTCACCTTTAATTTTCTTCTTTTGCACACCCTACCAAATTCATCCACCAATCTCTGCAGCTTCTCTTCAGAATCTCCCAAGAGCACAGTGTCATCAGCAAACAGCAGCTGTGACAACTCCCACTTTGTGTGTGATTCTTTATCTTTTAACTCCACGCCTCTTGCCAAGACCCTCGCATTTACTTCTCTTACAACCCCATCTATAAATATATTAAACAACCACGGTGACATCACACATCCTTGTCTAAGGCCTACTTTTACTGGGAAAAAATTTCCCTCTTTCCTACATACTCTAACTTGAGCCTCACTATCCTCATAAAAACTCTTCACTGCTTTCAGTAACCTACCTCCTACACCATACACTTGCAACATCTGCCACATTGCCCCCCTATCCACCCTGTCATACGCCTTTTCCAAATCCATAAATGCCACAAAGACCTCTTTAGCCTTATCTAAATACTGTTCACTTATATGTTTCACTGTAAACACCTGGTCCACACACCCCCTACCTTTCCTAAAGCCTCCTTGTTCATCTGCTATCCTATTCTCCGTCTTACTCTTAATTCTTTCAATTATAACTCTACCATACACTTTACCAGGTACACTCAACAGACTTATCCCCCTATAATTTTTGCACTCTCTTTTATCCCCTTTGCCTTTATACAAAGGAACTATGCATGCTCTCTGCCAATCCCTAGGTACCTTACCCTCTTCCATACATTTATTAAATAACTGCACCAACCACTCCAAAACTATATCCCCACCTGCTTTTAACATTTCTATCTTTATCCCATCAATCCCGGCTGCCTTACCCCCTTTCATTTTACCTACTGCCTCACGAACTTCCCCCACACTCACAACTGGCTCTTCCTCACTCCTACAAGATGTTATTCCTCCTTGCCCTATACACGAAATCACAGCTTCCCTATCTTCATCAACATTTAACAATTCCTCAAAATATTCCCTCCATCTTCCCAATACCTCTAACTCTCCATTTAATAACTCTCCTCTCCTATTTTTAACTGACAAATCCATTTGTTCTCTAGGCTTTCTTAACTTGTTAATCTCACTCCAAAACTTTTTCTTATTTTCAACAAAATTTGTTGATAACATCTCACCCACTCTCTCATTTGCTCTCTTTTTACATTGCTTCACCACTCTCTTAACCTCTCTCTTTTTCTCCATATACTCTTCCCTCCTTGCATCACTTCTACTTTGTAAAAACTTCTCATATGCTAACTTTTTCTCCCTTACTACTCTCTTTACATCATCATTCCACCAATCACTCCTCTTCCCTCCTGCACCCACTTTCCTGTAACCACAAACTTCTGCTGAACACTCTAACACTACATTTTTAAACCTACCCCATACCTCTTCGACCCCATTGCCTATGCTCTCATTAGCCCATCTATCCTCCAATAGCTGTTTATATCTTACCCTAACTGCCTCCTCTTTTAGTTTATAAACCTTCACCTCTCTCTTCCCTGATGCTTCTATTCTCCTTGTATCCCATCTACCTTTTACTCTCAGTGTAGCTACAACTAGAAAGTGATCTGATATATCTGTGGCCCCTCTATAAACATGTACATCCTGAAGTCTACTCAACAGTCTTTTATCTACCAATACATAATCCAACAAACTACTGTCATTTCGCCCTACATCATATCGTGTATACTTATTTATCCTCTTTTTCTTAAAATATGTATTACCTATAACTAAACCCCTTTCTATACAAAGTTCAATCAAAGGGCTCCCATTATCATTTACACCTGGCACCCCAAACTTACCTACCACACCCTCTCTAAAAGTTTCTCCTACTTTAGCATTCAGGTCCCCTACCACAATTACTCTCTCACTTGGTTCAAAGGCTCCTATACATTCACTTAACATCTCCCAAAATCTCTCTCTCTCCTCTGCATTCCTCTCTTCTCCAGGTGCATACACGCTTATTATGACCCACTTCTCGCATCCAACCTTTACTTTAATCCACATAATTCTTGAATTTACACATTCATATTCTCTTTTCTCCTTCCATAACTGATCATTTAACATTACTGCTACCCCTTCCTTTGCTCTAACTCTCTCAGATACTCCAGATTTAATCCCATTTATTTCCCCCCACTGAAATTCTCCTACCCCCTTCAGCTTTGTTTCGCTTAGAGCCAGGACATCCAACTTCTTTTCATTCATAACATCAGCAATCATCTGTTTCTTGTCATCCGCACTACATCCACGCACATTTAAGCATCCCAATTTTATAAAGTTTTTCTTCTTCTCTTTTTTAGTAAATGTATACAGGAGAAGGGGTTACTAGCCCATTGCTCCCGGCATTTTAGTCGCCTCATACGACACGCATGGCTTACGGAGGAAAGATTCTTTTCCACTTCCCCATGGACAATAGAAGAAATAAAAAAGAACAAGAGCTATTTAGAAAAAGGAGAAAAACCTAGATGTATGTATATATATATATGCATGTGCGTGTCTGTGAAGTGTGACCAAAGTGTAAGTAGGAGTAGCAAGATATCCCTGTTATTTAGCGTGTTTATGAGACAGAAAAAGAAACCAGCAATCCTACCATCATGCAAAACAGTTACAGGTTTTTGTTTCACAGTCATCTGGCAGGACGGTAGTACTTCCCTGGGTGGTTGCTGTCTACCAACCCACTATATATATATATATATATATATATATATATATATATACACACACAAGGAATTCGCATGAGCAGGCGAAATATACACAAACACTGATCTCTGGCTGAAGGAGACTCGAACCTACGAACCTTGGAACAAGGTACGCAGTGCTATATCATTCTCACCACAATGGACAATACCTTGGCTCCTAGCACAATGCTAGACGTTGATCCAAGGCAGCCAGCTTTCAGGGAGAAGGCTTACAGCTTTTCATCTCATCCCCTGCATGCATCTAGCATTGTGCTAGGCGCAAAGGTATTGTCCAGTGTGGTGAGAATGGTATAGCACTGCGTACCTGGTTCCATGGTTCGTAGGTTCGAGTCTCCTTCAGCCAGAGATCAGTATATATATATATATATATATATATATATATATAATCTCTATCTATATATATATATAGATATATATATATATATATATATATATATATATATATATATATATATATATATATATATATATATGCAGACAGAATAACATGCGCTCCACATGCACTGGACACGTGCATACCTCATCATTAAGGAAGCAGTGTGCTTAAGGGGAGTGTTTTGAATCAGCAATGATACAGACCATCAACATTATTGATCAGGACTCATCATGGATGTGAAAACTTAACATGTGACTCCCACCTGACATGTTAAGTTTTACGAACATTCTTGATGTTCAAGTATTCAGTCTTGTACAGTAGATTGCGTGCTATTTTGTTCATATTTACCTGGAGAGGGTTTCGGGGGTCAACGCCCCTGCGGCCCGGTCTGAGACCAGGCCTCGTGATGGATCAGGACCTGGTCAACCAGGCTGTTGCTGTTGACCTCACGTAAACCGACGTACGACCATAGTCTGGCTGGTCAGGTACTGACTTTAGGTGCCTCTCCAGTGCCTTCTAGAAGACAGCCAGGGGTCTATGCTGGGAGACAGTTGAACAGTTTTGGGCCCCTGACACTTATTGTGTTGACCCTTAGCGTACTCGTGGCGCTCCTGCTTTTCATTGGGGAAATGTTACATCTCCTGCCGAGTCTTTTGCTTTCATAGGGAGTGATTTTCGTGTGTAGGTTTTGTAATCCCTCTAGGATTGTCCAAGTGTATATTATCATGTATCTCTCTCACCTGCGTTCCAGGGAATACAGATCAAGGGTCTTCAACCGTTCCTACTAATTTAGGTGCTTTATCGTACTCTTGTGTGCCGTGAAAGTTCTCTGTTCATTCTCCAGGTCAACATTTTCGCCTGCCTTGAAGGGGGCAGTTAGTGTACAGCAGCAGTCCAGCCTAGAAAGAACAAGCGATTTAAAGACAATAATCATGGGCTTAGCGTCCCTAGTTTTCAAGGTTCTCATTATCCATCCTATCATTTTTTTCTAGCAGATGAGGTAGATACATTGTTGTAGTCTTTGAAGGTGAAATCCTTTGACATTATCACTCCCAGGTCCTTCACATTAGTTACTCGCTCTATTACATGGTTAGAATTTTATTATCCACTGATAAAATTTTAATTTCCTCAAGTTTCCCATATCTGAGTTGAAATTTCTCTTCAGTGAACTTCATATTGTTTTCTGCGGCCCATTTAAAGATTTGGTTGACGTCCGCTGGGATTCTTGCAGTGTCTTCGATGGAGGACACTGTCATGCAAATTCAGATGTCATCCGCAAAGGAAGACACGAATCTATGCCTTACATCTCTGTCTGTGTCAGATATGAAGATAAGAAACAGGATGGGAGAGAGTACTGTGCCTTGCGAAACAGAGGTTATCACTGTAGCCACCTCAGACTTTACTCTGTTTACTATTACTTTTTGTGTTCTGTTTGTTAGGAAGTTATAGATCCATCTACCAACTTTTCCTGTTATTCCTTTATCACACATTTTGTGTGCTATTACACCATGATCACACTTGTCGAAGGCTTTTGCAAAGTCTGTGTATACTACATCTGCATATTTTTTTTTTATCCTCTAAAGCAGGGGTTCTTAACCTGGGTTCGATCGAGCCCCAGGGGCTCAGTCTCAGGGGTTCGGCGAAGGTGACACAGATTTTTTTATTTTGTAAGCCTCTCACAACAGCAACCAAGGCAGCCGACGTGAAGAAACTTGTGGATGACTTCTTCACACACAACGATCTTTCGTGGAATATGGTTTCTGCAGTTTGTTCGGACGAAGCTCCAATCATGCTGGGACGAAACTCTGGCTTTGGAGCGCTGGTGAAAGCCGATGCACCGCACATCATTGTTACGCACTATGTTCTGCACAGGCATGCTTTGGTAACAAAAACCTTGCCTCCAAAACTGGCAGAAGTATTGAAAATTGTAGTGAAATGTGTGAACTACGTGCGAAATAATGCTTTGAAGCACCGCATCTTCAAAGAGCTGTGTAATGAAATGGGCTCTGAATTCGAGGTACTTCTGTACCATTCTAACGTTCGGTGGTTATCCCGGGGAAAGATGCTGAATCGTGTTTTTGCCTTGAGAGTGGAATTGTTTCAGACAACGTTGTCTGAAACAATATTGTTTCAGACAACGTTGTCTGAAACAATATTGTTTCAGACAACGGAACAATGCTCTTCTCCAGACTGAGGGACTGACCACCTCAAAACTTTAAGGGTGATGGACTGATTACATCGTCTTCAAGTATCTTCTGCTTCTATCAACTTTTCTGTACTCGACTGAAGAAGCCTACTGTGTAGGCGAAACGTTTCGAAATAAAGATACCTAACTGTTGCATATGTGTCTTACCTAACAATCTGTCGGTATTTTATACCATTTTAATGTTCATTCGAAAGATGCAGAGCGGTGGAGTTAGCATCATCGAAGTGGAAGGAAACCTGAAGGCTGTTTAAAAAAGCTAACGTTATGGAAACAAACAGAGAATGATAACTTCGCAAACTTTCCCCTGCTGGACGACTGTGTAAGTAAAATCGAAGACGTGTCTGGAATCGGAGACATTTCTGTACCCGGGGAACTGAAGCAAGCAATTGCCATGCACTTAGATGAGCTCGCAAAGTCTCTCGACTAATACTTCCCCACTAGAGAGTCGTATCCAGCATGGGTGAAATAGCCGTTCACGTTCAGTGTTGCAACAGCAGATGTCAGTGATGAGTACCTCGATGAAATCATTGAACTTCAGCAGAACCAGGTTCAACAGCAACTCGTCAGAACAAAAACGCTCTAAACGTTTAGGTGTCAGCAAATCGTAGCGTAGCCTCTTACTGAGATACTCACGTCGTTTGTTACAACGTATCTTTGCGAGCAATCCTTTTCGAGGACGGTAGACATCATAACTAAGAAAAGGAACAGACTTTGTTGCGAAAATGATGTAAGAGTGACACTTGCCAAGGTGAAGCCGCGCATTTTTGAACGTGTCTCTGAAAGGCAACAGCAAGTCACATTGATTTACAGTGTTGATTGAAATCATATTTTGAAGAAATCAGATTTCATTTTTCCAGTTACGAAGGTTCGGTGAATGCACGGATGAAACTTGCGGGGTTCAGTACCTCCAACAAGGTTAACGAACCACTCCTCTTAAGCATCCAGGACCTTGTCATAGTGGTCCAGCAGCTGGGACAGGCAGGAGCGACCTGCTCTAAACCCGTCTTGCCCTGGGTTGTGTAACTGATGGATATCTTGGTAGTTAGCGATCTTGCTTCTTAGAACGGTTTCAGAGATTTTTATGATATGGGATGTTAGTGCTATCGGTCTGTAGTTCTTTGCAATTGCTTTACTACCACCTTTGTGGAGTGAAGCTATGTCTGTTGCTTTTAGTGACTGTGGGATGACTCCTGTGTCTATGCTCCTTCTCCATAGAATGCTGAAGGCACGTGACAAGGGCTTCTTGCAGTTCTTGATGAAAACGGAGTTCCAAGAGTCCGGCGGAGTTCTACGAGTCCTGCTTTTGTGTTGTGGCGGTGATTTGTGTTTGGTTTAGTAAGTAAGCGTTCAGTTTTTATTTATATATTATGTCTACCCCATTGGTATCGCTATATTTGAAAGCCTGGGATATGCTGTTGTCTACTTCACCAGTTGTCAGGATGATTCGTTAATTATTTTCAGTGTTCTCCCTATGATAAGTATTTGCAATAATTTATGTCAGAAATCGAAGAAAAAGTAGGAAACTATAGTTAAGTCAATATATTATCAATGGTATCACATTCATAATCACGAAATTCTGCTGAAGAAGATACTAGTAAATAACACCATGCTGCTTAGTATGTTGTTAATATGTTTATTGTGATGAGAAACAAAGTGTCATCTTACGTATGTGTTTCACATGAGCAACACACACATGTGCAACACTGGCTGTTATAACACTGGAGACAGTAGTTGAAGTGGAGATGACTTTAAGATGATTAGTCACTCGGTTTTGATTTAAGGTGGTCAAACCTTTAACGTAAAGTATAGCATGATGCTAAAGACTTATATACAAGAACTAGAAGTGAGGTGTAGCAGCTAGAGATGACATCACACGTGAGCGTGGTCCATTAGTGGAATAGACCATGTTAAACAATTGTTAACAGGCTTAAGGCGCATTCTGAATCAAATTGTGTAAAATCTGGCACAGTTTATATAACCCCACAATCAGATTCGACCTCTGAGGAAATGGCGGCCATATTTAAAAATGACTTCCTCCTCCCACGCAGATTTTCGGTTCCTAATATGTTGGGTTAGAGTACTTATACGTCCATAAATTTTACTTCTATACTTATTTTTTCAAAATCATGGTATTCAAAAGTTATATTACTTTTGGCCTTCCATTTGAACTTCATTTCACATACATTATTTGGATCTGTTGCCTTTTTGTCATAAATTTTATTTTTTCTTTCTACATAACTGCTGACAAGAAACAGTAACAAAAAATGAAACCGGTCAAACATGGCGCTGCTTCTTCAAGTAGACCAGGTTATATATTCTGGATGAATTTCATTTTGTTGTCAAGAAGTAACGAATGAGAAGCTGATCTGTCCTACAAACCGAATTGATAGCAATTCTGAAACTCTCCAGGGATCAGTTGCTATCTTCACTGCAACTTAGTCTTGGAAAAAAATACATGCATATATGCATTACAAGACAAGATCCATCATTCACCATTATTCACTCCATCACTGTCCTGCCAGAGGCACGCTTACACTACAGTTATAAAACTGCAACATTAACACCTCTCCTTCAGAGTGCAGACACTGTACTTCCCATCTCCAGGACTCAAGTCCGGCCTGCCGGTTTCCCTGAGTCCCTTCATAAATGTTACACTTCTCACATTCCAACAGCACGTCAAGTCCTAAAAACCCATTTGTCTCCATTCACTCCTGTCTAACACGCTCACTCATGTTTACTGGAAGTCCAAGCCCCTCGCACACAAAACCTCCATTACCCCTTCCTTCCAACCCTTCCTAGGCCGACCCCTACCCCGCCTTCCCTCCACTATAGATTTATACACTCTCGAAGTCATTCTGTTTTGTTGTATTACGATTGACCTTAGAATTTGTAATATATTTCGCCTGAGTATAGGAGATCCTTGGTATCGAATATACTCATGGAAAATTGTAATAAGGATTTATATGATGGAGTGATGAAAAGACTGCATTAATATTTGTTTTTAATATAACGTAATTTACGTAATATTCTATAAGGTATTTTAAAATGGTACTTTTACTTATAATATAGAAATAACACTTGACAGACTTATAACTTACATACCGCTTACAATTACCTTCATTCTGACTGAGTATTTATATATGAAATTGATAAAGTTACATAGTCTCTCTAACCAGAGACGATCCAAGATTAATAATTGTAATTTCTTTAAACACTGGCGAGATTTTACTTGGTGAGAGTTTTAGAAATCCTCTACTTTCAAGAGACTGAGAGAATAATACTATACAGCTGGATAACTTCTCAAAGTAAACGAGTGAGAGGACCTCAAGACTGAGAGAGGTGTTGTACTGATTAACCCACACCACTCGCTCCTGACGTCAGCTGGCGTCAGGCGAGTAATACAAGGGTGAGGCCACATAAACATAAATTGGTCGTTACTAATGGTGAACAATCTATTTCCTTACCAAAATAATTGATCATATAAATATATGTAATGAAAATGGGAAAGGTGAAAATGAATATTTAATATTATAAAGCTGATTACTCTGGTTTTAGATATTAACGATGGTAATCACACTGTAATATTAGATAGATGAACAAATATAAAAGTTATATTTAACAAAGCTGCATCTCGGCATAACAGTTTCATCCTCTCTACATGTCTTAACCACCTCAACAACCCTTCCTCAGTACTTTGGATAATAGTTTTGGTAATCCCACACCTCCTTTTAAATTCCAAACTACGAATTCTCTGCATTATATTCACACCACACATTGCCCTCAGACATGACATCTCCACTGCCTCCAGCCTTCTCCTCGCTGCAACATTCATCACCCATGCTTCACACCCATATAAGAGTGTTGGTAAAACTATACTCACATACATTCCCCTCTTTGCTTTCATGGCCAAAGTTCTTTGTCTCCACAGACTCCTAAGTGCATCACTCATTTTTTCCCCTCATCACTTCTTTGATTCACCTCATCATTCATAGACCCATCTGCTGACACCTCCACTCCTAAATATCTGAATACATTCACCTCCTCCATACTCTCTCCCTTCAATTTGATATCCAATCTTTCATTACCAATTTTTTTTTATCCTCATCACCTTATTCTTTTAATTGTCTTCTTTTACATACCCTACCAAACTCATCAACCAATCTCTGCAACTTCTCTTCAGAATCTCCCAAAAGCAGTGTCATCAGCAAAGAGCAACTGTGACAACTCCCACTTTGTTAGATTCTTTATCTTTTAACCCCACACCTCTCGCCAACACCTGAGCATTCATTTCTCTTACAACCCCATCTGTAAATATATTGAACAACCATGGTGACATCACACATCCTTGCCTAAGGCCTACTTTTACTGGGAAATAATCTCCCCCTCTCCTACATACTCTAACCTGATCCTCACTATCCTCGTAAAAATTCTTCACTGCTTTCAGTAACTTACCTCCTATTCCATACATCTGCAACATCTGCCACATTGCCCCCTATCCACCCTGTCATACGCCTTTTCCAAATCCATAAATGCCACAAAAACCTCTTTACCCTTATTTAAATACTGCTCACCTGTATGTTTCACTGTAAACACTTTGTCTACACACCCTCTACCTTTCATAAAGCCTCCTTGTTCATCTGCTGTCCTGCTCTCCGTCTCACTCTTAATTCTTTCAATAATAACTCTACCATACACTTGACCAGGTATACTCTTTTGTCCCATGTGCTTTAATACAAAGAAACTATGCACGCTCTCTGCCAATCCCTAGGTACCTTGCCCTCGTCCATACATTTATTAAATAATAGCACCAATCACTCCAAAACTATATCCCCACCTGCTTTTAGCATTTTTATCTTTATCCCATCAATTCCAGCTGCCTTACCCCCTTTCATTCTACCCACTGCGTCACGAACTTCCCCCAGACTTACAATTGGCTCTTCCTCACTCCTACAAAATGTTATTCCTCCTTGCCCTATACATGAAATCACAGCTTCCCTATCTTCATCAACATTTAACAATTCCTCAAAATCTTCTTTCCATCTTCCAGATACTTACTACTTCCTTACTACTATCTTTATATCATCATTCCACCAATCGCTCTTCTTCCCTCCTGCACCCACTTTCCTGTAACAACAAACTTCTGCTGAACACTCTAACTCTACATTCTTAAATCTACCCTATCAAACATCAAACTATATGTTCGTACATTGTCAAACAATCTATACGAGCAACAACAGATTAGTAGCTCATGACAAAATTAGCTGATAGTTTGTAATTCAGAACTTTTGATTTGTTCATATAACGCCAAACTATCTTACCATAGTATATCAAAGTATATTTACATACATCACTAAATAATCTCTAACTATATATCAAATTGTTTGCACATAAACATAAAATATTCTCTCTTTGCACTCTTAAAGTTTCCTTCTCTCCGATTGCTTTATATAACATATTACGTAGTATGTCTAAGCTATAACGATAACTTGCCTAGTTAGTGTACTCGTAAGAGTAATGGTTTTCCAGCTCTGTGAGTAATTCAGTACTAGAGGATACAGCTGAACATTAGGTAAAACCCTCACATCTCCGTGATAAACATGACGCTGCAACTAGTCACTTCAAGTGAAAGGTCATGATACATCTGAGCTTCACTAGCTACTCTGGCATCACTGTTACCATGGTGTATCTCTTACCATTTATGGTCAACTACCAAGGCACAGATGCGTAATTGGTACAAAAACAAGTCACGTACACAGATGTCACAGCATCCCTCAATGTAGAGCGGGCTATATAAAGTTGCGAGGCGGGATTCCCAACCATAGAGGGAGAGAGTCACCACAGGAGGCACTGGATCTTCCAATTGTTATTGTAAGTATATTGTGTTAACGACTTTTTGGGGGCAGTTTCTGCTCCTTAAATAATTGTTATTACTCGTTTATGCTTACAAACATAACACTGCGACACCAATAATAGTATATTTATAAATAGTATGGTGCCACATCTTCATACACACAATACTTTGCCACGCGAAGATAGATTTTTTTTTTTACACATTTAAACTTACAAATTAAGAGTTGTTATCCCACTTCAGGGTTTTTGTATGAAAACAATATAGCCTTAAACTTACAGATAACTCATATTACAAACAAGTAATAGAATACACTCACAGGTATGACATTACTTACGGAGATAATACTTTATATGTGATGTAACACGACACACAAGCACCTTATGCAGGTAATGCGTCATACATGCACGTAATACGTTACACATGAAGGTAATAAGTTACAAGAGCACGTAATACGTTACACATGAAGGTAATAAGTTACAAGAGCACGTAATACGTTACACATGAAGGTAATAAGTTACAAGAGCATGTAATACGTTACACATGAAGGTAATAAGTTACAAGAGCATGTAATACGTTACACATGAAGGTAATAAGTTACAAGAGCATGTAATACGTTACACATGAAGGTAATAAGTTACAAGAGCATGTAATACGTTACACATGAAGGTAATAAGTTACAAGAGCACGTAATACGTTACACATGAAGGTAATAAGTTACAAGAGCATGTAATACGTTACAAATGAAGGTAATAAGTTACAAGAGCACGTAATACGTTACACATGAAGGTAATAAGTTACAAGAGCATGTAATACGTTACACATGAAGGTAATAAGTTACAAGAGCATGTAATACGTTACACATGAAGGTAATAAGTTACAAGAGCATGTAATACGTTACACATGAAGGTAATAAGTTACAAGAGCATGTAATACGTTACACATGAAGGTAATAAGTTACAAGAGCATGTAATACGTTACACATGAAGGTAATAAGTTACAAGAGCATGTAATACGTTACACATGAAGGTAATAAGTTACAAGAGCATGTAATACGTTACACATGAAGGTAATAAGTTACAAGAGCACGTAATACGTTACACATGAAGGTAATAAGTTACAAGAGCATGTAATACGTTACACATGAAGGTAATAAGTTACAAGAGCATGTAATACGTTACACATGAAGGTAATAAGTTACAAGAGCATGTAATACGTTACACATGAAGGTAATAAGTTACAAGAGCATGTAATACGTTACACATGAAGGTAATAAGTTACAAGAGCACGTAATACGTTACACATGAAGGTAATAAGTTACAAGAGCATGTAATACGTTACACATGAAGGTAATAAGTTACAAGAGCATGTAATACGTTACACATGAAGGTAATAAGTTACAAGAGCATGTAATACGTTACACATGAAGGTAATAAGTTACAAGAGCACGTAATACGTTACACATGAAGGTAATAAGTTACAAGAGCATGTAATACGTTACACATGAAGGTAATAAGTTACAAGAGAACGTAATACGTTACACATGAAGGTAATAAGTTACAAGAGCATGTAATACGTTACACATGAAGGTAATAAGTTACAAGAGCATGTAATACGTTACACATGAAGGTAATAAGTTACAAGAGCATGTAATACGTTACACATGAAGGTAATAAGTTACAAGAGAACGTAATACGTTACACATGAAGGTAATAAGTTACAATAGCACATAATACGTTACACATGAAGGTAATAAGCTGCAAGAGCATGTAATACGTTACACATACAAATAGTTACACAAACAGGAATTAGAGGTATTGTTATATATAATAATTACTTTTAATATATTAACACTCTACATCATGACAGTGAGAGTTACTTATAAACTCTCTCTCTCACACACACACACAGATGAATCACAGGGATGTTAGGAATTATTTCTTCAGACACAGAGTTGTCAGAAAGTGGAATAGTCTTAGAAGTGATGTAGTGGAGGCAGGATCGATACATAGTTCTAAGAAGAGGTATGATAAAGCTCATGGAGCAGGAAGAGTGACCTAGTAGTGATCAGTGAAGAGGCGGGGTCAAGAGCTGTAATTCGGCCTTTGCAACCACAACTAGGTGAGTACACACACACATACACACGATACATCTCATGGAGCAGGGAGAGTACGGATCTACTGGATCTGGACAGACTTCAAGCCTGGTCCAGCAACTGGCTCGTGGAGTTTAACCCCCACCAAGTGCAAAGTCATGAAGATCGGGGAAGGACAAAGAAGACCTTAGACAGAGTACAGGCTAGGGGACCAAAGACTGCAAACCTCACTCAAGAAAAAAGATCTTGGTGTGAGTACAATACCGAGCATATGTGAGGCGCACATCAACCAAATAACTGCTGCAGCATATGGGCGCTTAGCAAACCTAAGAACAACATTCCGACACCTATGTATACCGTGTACGTCAGGTCCATATCAACGCACCACGAAGAAACAAGCAGGTATATACAGAGAAAGGTTGCAGTCAGCAGGATTCGATAGTGGCTTGTGAACGAGGCTACCCAACTTTTGAGACATTTGTGGTCGATTCCCACCAAGGCAGGGCGGCCCGAAAAAGAAAAAACTTTCATAATTCACTCCATCACTGTCTTGCCAGCGAGGTGTTTTACACTGTATACAGTTTATTAAACTGCAAAATTAACACCCCTCCTTCAGAGTGCAGACACTGTACTTCCCAGCTCCAATGACATACTATTATACAGAAAGCCGCTTGCTATGCTGAGCATTTCGGGCAAATTAGGATGCGACCCACACCAGCCGACTAACATCCAGGTACCCATTTTATACTGATGGGTAAACAGGGACAGCAGGTGTCTTATAGAAACACGTCCCTAATGTTTTTCAGCCGCACCGGAGATTCGAACTCCAGACCTCAGTGTGTGAGCTGAGTGCGTTAGCGTTCGAGCTACGGGACACCCGTATGCAAGACAAGCCATGGGGGTGGAAAGCTTTGCCTCAAGTACTTTCACAGTTCTCAGTGCATGGTCAGTTGCGGTGCAATGTTGTAAGAGTAGCTATAGGAGAAATGATGCGAAGTCTTCTCAGAGAATGGTAGCATAGGTGACACCCGCTCCAGCCTCTCTCAGGTTATGGGATGTGCTGCTGGCCGACTGACACCACCCACACACACACTCTACCCTATGTCCCACACCATATGCGGCCTCCAAGTTTACATATAGAAGAAATGTTAGAAACTAGGAGATTTAATAGGCAGCCCTAAGCTTTTTCTTATCATTAAGAACAGGTCACGTGACATAAGAGATTACGTTACAATGGTGGATAATACACATATAAGATTCTGCTATTATATGTATCATTCTAATTAAAGAGAAGAAACGAATGCGCTTATTTCTCAACTTAAATTACCGCAAGTCCGGGAACTTCTCGAATGTTCTAGGGAATACTCGGAGCTATCTCAGGTCATCCGCACCTGCAGTGCCATGCACTGCAACTGCGACCATGCGCACCAATACCTGAATGAACCCACTTGCCTATCTTTGAAAAATTAATTCATAAGCGAATCTGTTCCTACCTCATCTCCCACAACATACTCAACCCCTGTCAGTTTGGGTTCAGACGTAATAAAAATACGAATGATGCTATTATACACATGCTAGAACAAATATATACTGCACTCAAGAAAAAAGAAGTCCCATTGGAGATCTTCATTGATTTACGTAAAGCTTTTGATACAGTTGACCATTATTTGCTGCACATAAAATTGTCACACTATGGTATAAGAGGGCACTCCCTCAACTACCTAAATTCATACCTTAGCAACAGAAGCCAATATGTGTACACAAATGGAGCAAACTTTTCCACACAGCCAATTACAGTTGGTGTCCCACAGGGAAGTGTCCTAGGCCCTCTTCTCTCTCTCATTTACATAAACGACCTACCAAATGCATCGCAACTACTCAAACCCACACTATCTGCAGATGACACTACATACGTCTTCTCTCACCCGAGCCCAGTCACGCTAGCCAATACTGTAAATACCGAATTACAGAAAATATCTACCTGGATGATGATTAACACTCAATATTGACAAAACCTACTTCATACAGTTTGGAAACAGAACTACAGATGTCCCTCTCAGCATAATGATAAACGGATCACCTATCACAAAGCTAACAGAGGGAAAATTCTTAGGAATCCACCTTGATAATAGACTCAAATTTCAAACATATATACAACAAATTTCCAAGAAAATCTCCGAGACCGTAGGCATACTATCGAAGATACGGTACTATGTTCCACAGTCAGCCCTCCTGGCCCTGTATCACTCACTCATTTACCCCTATCTCACCTATGGAATTTGTGCATGGGGCTCAACAACAAAAAACCATCTCAGACCATTAATTACCCAACAAAAGGCTGCAGTCAGAATGATAACAAATTCCCACTACAGGCATACTCCACCAACATTCAGAACTCTAAACTTACTCACCGTACAAAACATCCATACTTATTATTGTACCTACTACATAAATAGAACACTTAACTCGGATATAAACCCTCCCCTCAAACTTCTCCTTACCAACCTCAACAGAACACATGACCATAACACAAGGCACAGATTACAGTTCCTCGTGTCCATCTCACAATATGTAAAAACGCAATGCACATAAAAGGCCCAAAAAATCTGGAATTCATTGCCTGTGAATATAAAAGAAACACTGTCTATCAATTCAAGACTCTTCTTAAAAACCACTCACCCACAACTAAATAAATACTGATTAACTGTGTCTCATAAATGTGTAACCTGTGACCCTATCAAACTGTTTTTTTTTTTTTTTGTAATTACTTTACCTTGAATGCACAGTAACTCATCAAATGACCATATGACCTGTTTCTGCATTGCAAATCATTGATTTTATTCGACTTGACCGGATTATATTATAAATTATGCTACAAATTTGTACAAATGTAAAGCTTCTTATTTGAAATACTCATGTAGAACAGGATGATAATAAACTATGTACGATTGCGGTAACTAGTGACATGGTCCTCAGTCAAATAGAGAAACTAAAACCTAACAGATCCCCAGGTCCTGATGAACTGTTTGCAAGGGTGTTAAAGGAATGTAAAGAGGAACTTAGTATACCTTTGGCTAATCTTTTTAACATATCACTACAAACTGGCATAGTGCCTGATAAGTGGAAAATGGCAAATGTAATACCTATTTACAAGGCAAGTGACAGGTCCTTGGCTTCGAACTATAGACCAATAAGCCTTACTTCCATAGTGGGGAAATTTATGGAATCAATAATTGCCGAAGCAGTTCGTAGCCATCTTGACAGGCAAAGATTGATTAATGATTCTCAACACGGTTTTACAAAGGGGCGTTCCTGTCTTACGAATTTACTAACTTTTTTCACTAAGGTGTTTGAGGAGGTAGATCATGGTAATGAATATAATATTGTGTATATGGACTTCAGTAAGGCTTTCGATAGAGTTCCACACCAGAGGCTGTTGAGGAAACCTAAGGCACACGGAATAGGAGGAGAAATTTGTTCCTTGGTCTCTACCCAGGAAAACATTTCTCCTCCTATTCCGTGTGCCCTAAGTTTCCTCAATAGCCTCTGGTGTGGAACTCTATCGAAAGCCTTACTGAAGTAAATATACACAATATCATATTCATTACCATGATCTACCTCCTCAAACACCTTAGTGAAAAAAGTTAGTAAATTCGTAAGACAGGAACGCCCCTTTGTAAAACCGTGTTGAGAATCATTAATCAATCTTTGTCTGTCAAGATGGCTATGAATTGCTTCGGCAATTATTGATTCCATAAATTTTCCCACTATGGAGATAAGACAACAGAGAGTTTGCATAAATGGGGAGAAATCAGAATGGGGGCACGTCACAAGCGGTGTTCCTCAGGGGTCAGTGTTGGGCCCGTTGTTGTTCACAATTTACATAAACGACATAGATGAGGGAATGAATAGCGACATAAGCAAATTTGCTGATGACACCAAAATAGGCCGTCCAATTCATTCTAATGAGGACATTAGAACATTCCACGATGATTTGAATAGACTGACGCAATGGTCGGAGAAGCGGCAGATGCAGTTTAATATTGACAAATGCAAAGTTCTAAATGTTGGACAGTTAAATAACAATGCCACATATAAACTAGATAATGTAGATCTTAATACTTCTGATTGCGAAAAGGATTTAGGAGTTCTGGTTAGCAGTAACCTAAAACCAAGACAACAGCGCATTAGTGTTCGCAATAAAGCTAACGGAATTCTTGGCTTCATATCTAGAAGTATAAATAATAGAAGTCCTCAGGTTGTTCGTCAACTCTATATATCCTTGGTTAGGCCTCATTTAGACTATGCTGCTCAGTTCTGGTCACCGTATTACAGAATGGATATAAATGCTCTGGAAAACGTACAAAAGAGGATGAAAAAGATGATCCCATGTATCAGAAATCTTCCCTATGAGGATAGACTGAGGGCCCTGAATCTGCACTCCCTCGAAAGGTGTAGAATTAGGGGGGATATGATCGAGGTGTATAAATGGAAAACAGGAATAAATAAAGGGGATGTAAAGGCGTGCTGAAAATTTCCAGCCAAGACAGGACTCGCAGCAATGGTTTCAGTTTGGAAAAAATCAGATTCAGGAAGGATATAGGAAAGCACTGGTTTGGTAATAGAGTTGTGGATGAGTGGAACAAACTCCCGAGTACAGTTATTGAGGCTAAAACGTTGTGTAGTTTTAAAAATAGGTTAGATAAATACATGAGTGGGTGTGGGTGGGTGTGAGTTGGACCTGACTAGCTTGTGCTGCTGAGTCTGGTGCAGTGCTCCATCCTTGAGTAGAGATGACCAGACTGGGTGGGTCATTGGGATAATCCGGGGGATGGGTCATTGGTCTAATCCGGGGGTGACATGAACCTGCTCAGCATGGGTCAGTAGGCCTGTTGCAGTGTTCCTTCTTTCTTATGTTCTTATGTTGTAATTTGTTTACTGTAATTTTTACCACTGAATATATCATTGCTTAGTTAATCCATAATGCTCTGCATACAAGGGGCTTCTGGCATGTACACTCAACCACTGTATTTCTTTTGTACAACTATGTATCATGTCCAAATAATAATAAATAAATAAAATAAATAAATGCAGTCAATGATTGGAACCATTTAACCTCGTATACCTGTAACCTGCGATATCTATATGCAGTAGTAGCTAAACGGGTTATATATTATGTCGACGTTACGTTCACGACGGATGTGACATAATGTTATATAGTATTATATTTTGTCGATCTTCACGCCGGATGTACCGTGATGTCATATATTATATTTTGTCAACGTCCAGTGGACGTAACATGATGTTATTTAATATATTTTGTCAACGTTCACGATGTAACATGATGTTATGTATATTATATTTTATCGACGTTCACGACGGACGTAACATGATGTTCGGTGTGCAGACACTGCTCTAACATCACCAGAGCATCACGAGACCCCCTGGCATAATGAGCAATCCTGCGATTTTGTATAGCATTGTTGTTAAAGGCTGTGCACAACAGATTCCACTAAATAGCTATCGAGCTTATATAACCCGTAATTTGAGTTATATACAGCATTCTTATCATGTATCAAGAACAAGGATTCAAGTATGTTTCTTTCCATCACAGAACTGTTGGGTACAATGATCTGGGCAGCAGCCCACCACGGTGGGTGATTACAAGAACTGACATGGTTAAAGATAGCATTCGACTCCTGGCCCGTCCTGGTTGAGTACTGGTGTTGGGATAATCTGGTTTCCAAAGGTTTAACTCTTTGCCCAATATATGAGAGCGGGTAGAGAGTGCATGGGACCTTGTAAACACCACCCACATTATTAGGCAGCGTGTTTTTAATGAACTTCTGTTTCACTGTCTCAGTGTTTTTGAAAGTAAGATTTATATTGAACTTTTTACGTGCCTCACGCAGACTGACCAAATTTTCATTGTATGGTAAGACCAGTATATTTTTCCTGGAAGATTTTCCTTATTTTCAATTGTATAGAAAGTCTTTCTAGCCTACTATAGACCTTCTCCACAAAATCTCTGCGGTATCTCAGTTTTGTGGCTATGTTAAATATCTTACTGATTTCGTCTTCTAAATACTATGGACTGCTGATATGAAAAGCTCTCAGGAACAGTGTATGGAAAACACTTCTTTTAACCCTAGATTCACGATTGGAATAATAATGAATGTATCGCGACACATTGATGGACTTCCTATCAACTGTAAATTTGAATTTTCTGTTGGCACGATGGATTAAAACATCTAGGAAAGCTAGAATGTTGCCTATTTCATGCTCTACTGTGGACTTAATGGAAGGTACTGCACAACTGAGTCTGGGTAGGAACTCATCAATGTTGTGGCCACTAGGCCAAAGGCAAAGAACATCGTCTCCATTTGAAACACCTAGTTTTATTTCGAAGAATATGTTTAAGGAGTCTAGTCTCATAGAATTCCATATACACGTTGCTGAGTAAGGGGATGAGGGGATTTACCATGGCCAGGCCTTATTTTTGAGCATAAGATTTGCCTTCAAACACAAACTTGCAATCAGTGACACAACGTTTAATCAGTTCAATGATTACATTCGTGGGCAAGAAGAAATTTTCTAGTTCTTCTTCAAGGTACGTAAGCAAGTCAGGGACAGTGACTCTGGTAATCAGGGCTGTGACATCAAAATTCACAAGGGTGAGACATTTCATTTCTGGACCATTTCAGTAAGATCAACATTATTTTTAATATGCGCATCCCAAATCCTACAACTGTGGGAGTTAAAAGTTTAACGAACTATTTAGATAGGTTACATGTTGCCCAGCCAACTGAACTTGTAATAAGACGAACTGGATTTCATGGCCTACAATCTTAGATCAACCCATAAAGATACGGTAGAATAACCGACCTAGCTTACAGGTGTTAAATTAAGTCATCATTCACCTTCAGCAATGTTTTAAAACGTTTATTGAAATGTCCGTTGATCTGGTCAACGGGGTTCCTAATGAGCGGTTCATACGTTTCATTGTCACTCAATAAATGGTTCATTTTCCGTAAATATTCAGATTTATCTAAAATCACAACTGCTTTAGATTTATTCCTTGTCGAGAGATGAAAAGTTTGATCGTCACTGTGCTCTTCGTATGTTTTTGTGAATCTTAACGGGCAGTTTGGAAACATAGGACGGAGTAAAGGCCAATGTACCATTCCTTTACACATATTGAATGTATCAAGCGTCAGGTCACCATGTTTTTCTAGCATGAGAAACGATTTTGCTAGGTTTACACAATTAACATCCTTAGTTGCCAGCGCGAAGCTTAACCCAGCGCTGCCTACTGGTCACTACTTTATTATTTGCTAGACAGGTTCATAACAATCTCTGGATTTGCATGTGTGGTTCAACCACTCTGTCCTATGAGATTATTTAACTTCCTCGTATGCACGTGTTCTGTGTTCTCTCTGACTCTTTTGAGCTCACTGTAAATATAATGAATCAAGTGGTCCTGCCAGCCTGGGGGAATCATGTTAAAGAATACCGTCTTGGCTCTTCTCATGTCTATAAAAAGCATCTTCTTTCTATATAGTAGTAGTTCATTATTTTCAGTGAGCGCTAACGTGTTCTGTAGTACAGATTTCGGTAGAACCTGTTCACATAGGCACTTGCATAGAAATACTAACTTGAGTGCAGCTTAGTGTTATTTGAAGGGTGAACGTTTGTACGAGGTAACATCAAAAGTCAAGAAAGGAAACAGACGGGAAAAATGGGAGAAGAGTTTTCGAGTGGCGTTCATTAGACAGACAATAGCAGACAGACGATCTTAACAATCCAAGACAAGCCGTGGGGGTGGAAATCTTTATCTCAAGTACTTCCAAGAACTTTCTTTTCAAAGTCTTGTGGTGTTAGGATAATATCATAGTTTTTTTTTCAACCAGTTAGAGCTTCAGATCGATGAAAATTATCTGAGGACTGAGGCATGATGTTTCAGGGATAAATTTTATAGGTAGACAGTGAGAGGTAATAAATGTTAAATGGCCTGGCCAATTTAAGCGGATTTGAAGAGGGGTTTTTGTTATATAATGACGAGAGTTGTTCCCACCTCCTTGACGATTCAAACCTCACATTATTACTCCTTGCCAGTGATTCCTACTGATCCCATTTTATCCTCTCAGCACTTGTGGTAGAGACTTGAACAACAGTGATGGGTGGATCTGGTGTGTCACTGCTGCTGCTGTTGGCTCTCCTTCACTTGTAAGTCTACAGTAATTTGGTCTGCTTCTTGTACATTTGTTTTATTTTACTATGTATTTTGCAACGCTTAGCAAACTTAAGTCTTTTCATAACACCTTGTTATGCTATGTATACACACTGCTTGACGGACGAATTGATAACACATGTGTTCTGCTTCATGTGGCTGTGTCATCATATGTATCTATAGTTTATATTACTTAACTAAAATGGTTTTGGCATTAGTTATTATATTATTAAGAAAAATAAATATTGGATCAATTTCCACTAAGCAGACAGAATAGAGAGATGAGGAAAGACAACATATTTGTCTCTGATATAAGACGATCGCAGAGTCAAAATAAGGTGTTACAGGCTTAAATACCTCTTAATGAAGCTCTCCATTCCATAACACTGAAGGAGATAAATAACACTGGTGAACCAATTTTTAAGCTTATGGCTTAATGCATGGTGCATGTTACTGTTAAATATACGGGAAATTGCTGAGTGAGAAGTGGTCATGAAACGCATAGAAAACTGCGCAGTCAGTATTAAACTACGTGTGTTTTGGTCGCTACGCCATCCTAGAATTGTTTCCTCGTGGCCCATAACCCCAACTCTTTCTGCCTTTACTACACAAAAGGAATGGTACAAGGTGCGGCATAAATTTGTAATGCAGCCCAAAATAGAAATTACACAGAGAAATGATCAAATTTCCCAAGAGGTCCAGTAGCTGCAGATCAACACTTTCAAAAACTACACTAGTACCTGAAACACTGGTGTACCTGAAACACTGGTGTACCTGAAACACTGGTGTACCTGAAACACTGGTGTACCTGAAACACTGGTGTACCTGAAACACCGGTGTACCTGAAACACTGGTGTACCTGAAACACTGGTGTACCTGAAACACTGGTGTACCTGAAACACTGGTGTACCTGAAACACCGGTGTACCTGAAACACCGGTGTACCTGAAACACTGGTGTACCTGAAACACTGGTGTACCTGAAACACTGGTGTACCTGAAACACTGGTGTACCTGAAACACTGGTGTACCTGAAACACTAGTGTAACTGAAACACTGGTGTACCTGAAACACTGGTGTACCTGAAACACTAGTGTAACTGAAACACTGGTGTGCTTGAAACACCGGTGTACCTGAAACACTGGTGTACCTGAAACACTAGTGTAACTGAAACACTGGTGTACCTGAAACACTGGTGTACCTGAAACACTACTGTACCTGAAACACTGGTGTACCTGAAACACTGGTGTACCTGAAACACTGGTGTACCTGAAACACTAGTGTGCCTGAAACACCGGTGTACCTGAAACACTGGTGTACCTGAAACACTAGTGTAACTGAAACACTGGTGTACCTGAAACACTGGTGTACCTGAAACACTAGTGTACCTGAAACACTGGTGTACCTGAAACACTGGTGTACCTGAAACACTGATGTACCTGAAACACTGGTGTACCTGAAACACTGGTGCACCTGAAACACTGGTGTACCTGAAACACTGGTGTACCTGAAACACCGGTGTACCTAAAACACTGGTGTACCTGAAACACTAGTGTAACTTAAACACTAGTGTTCCAGAAACACTAGTGTACCAGAAACACTGGTGTACCTGAAACACTGGTGTACCTGAAACACTGGTGTACCTAAAACACTAGTGTAATTGAAACACTAGTGAACCTGAAACACTAGTGTACCAAAAACACTAGTGTACCCGAAATACTGGTGTACCTGAAGCACTGGTGTACCTGAAACACTGGTGAACCTGAAATACTGGTGTACCTGAAACACTGGTGTACCTAAAACACTGGTTTACCTGAAACATTGGTGTACCTGAAATACTGGTGTATCTGAAAAACTGTTGTACCTGAATCACTAACTGAAACACTGGCTTACCTGAAACATTGGTGTACCTGACACACTGGTGTACCTGAAACACTGGTATACCTGAAACACTAGAGCACCTGAAACCCTGGTTTACCTGAAACACTGGTGTACTTGAAACATCAGTGTACCTAAAACACTGGTGTACCTGAAACACTAATGTAACTGAAACATTGGTGTACCTGAAACACTGGTGAACCTGAAACACTGGTGTACCTGAAACACTGGTGTATCTGAAACACTGGTGTACCTGAAACACTAGTGTAACTGAAACACTGGTGTACCTGAAACACTGGTGTACCTGAAACACTGGTGTACCTGAAACACTGGTGTACCTGAAACACTGGTGTACCTGAAACACTGGTGTACCTGAAACACAGGTGTACCTGAAACACTGGTGTACCTGAAACACCGGTGTACCTAAAACACTGGTGTACCTGAAAAACTAGTGTAACTGAAACACTAGTGTACAAGAAACACTAGTGTACCAGAAACACTGGTGTACCTGAAACACTGGTGTAACTGAAACACTGGTGTACCTGAAATACTGGTGTACTTGAAACACCGGTGTACCTAAAACACTGGTTTACCTGAAACACTGTTGTACCTGAAGCACTAACAGAAACACTAGCGTACCTGAAACATTGGCGTACCTGAAACACTGGTGTACCTGAAACATTAATGTAACTAAAACAGTGGTGTACCTGACACACTGGTGTACATGAAACACTGGTATACCTGAAACACTAGTGTACCTGAAACCCTGGTTTACCTGAAACACTGGTGTACTTGAAACATCAGTGCATCTAAAACACTGGTGTACCTGAAACACTAGTGTAACTGAAACATTGGTGTATCTGAAACACTGGTGTACCTGAAACACCGGTGTACCTGAAACACTAATGTAACTGAAACACTGGTGTACCTGAAACACTGGTGTACCTGAAATACTAGTGTACCTGAAACACTGTGTACATGAAACAGTATTGTACCTGAAGCACTAGTGTACCTGAAACACTGGTGTACCTCAAACAGTAGTGCACCTGAAACATTGGTGTACCTGAAACACTAGTGTAACTGAAACACCGGTGTACCTAAAACAGTGGTGTAGCTGAAGCACCGGTGTACCTAAAACACTGGTGTAACTGAAACACTGGTGTACCTGAAACACTGGTGTAACTGAAACACCGGTGTACCTGAAACACTGGTGTAACTGAAACACTGGTGTACCTGAAACACTAGTTTAACTGAAACACTTGTGTACCTGAAACACTGGTGTACCTGAAACACTGGTGTACCAGAAACACTAGTGTACCTGAAACACTAGTGTGCCTGAAACACTGGTGTTATTGGAACAATAGTGTACCTGAAACACTAGTGTAGCTGAAACACTGGTGTACCTAAAACACTAGTGTAACTGAAACACTGGTGTACCTCAAACACTAGTGTAGCTGAAACACTGGTGTACCTGAAACACTGGCATAGCTGAAACACTAGTATAAATGAAACACTGGTGTATTTGAAAGACTAGTGTAATTGAAACACTGGTGTACCTGAAACACTGGTGTACCTGAAACACTAGTGTAACTGAAATACTGGTGTACCTGAAACACTAGCGTAACTGAAACACTGGTGTACGTGAAACACTGGTGTAGCTGAAGCACTGGTGTACCTGAAACACTAGCGCAGCTGAAACACTAGTGTACCTGAAACACTAGTGTAACTGAAACACTAGTGTAACTGAAACACTGGTGTACCTGAAACACTGGTGAGCATGAAACACTAGTGTAACTGAAACACTGGTGTGCCTGAAACACTAGTGTAACTGAAACATTGGTGTACCTGAAACACTAGTGTACATAAAGCACTGGTTTACCTGAAACACTGGTATACCTGAAACACTAGTGTACATAAAGCACTTGTTTACCTGAAACACTGATGTACCTGAAACACTAGTGTAACTGAAACACCGGTGTACCTAAAACACTGGTGTACCTGAAACACTAGTGTAACTGAAACGCTGGTGTACCTAAAACATTGGCGTACCTGAAACACTGGTGCACCTGAAACACTAGTGTAACTGAAACACCGGTGAACCTGAAACAGTGGTGTAACTGAAACACTGGTGTACCAGAAACACTAGTGTAACTGAAACATTGGTGTACCTGAAACACTGGTGTACCTGAAACACTGGTGTACCTGAAACACTGGTGTACCAGAAACGCTAGAGTACCTGAAACACTAGTGTTCCTGAAACACCGGTTTACCTGAAACACTGATATACCTCAAACATTAGTGTACCTGAAGCAATGGTTTACCTGAAACACTGGTGTACCTGAAACACTAGTGTAAATGAAACACTGGTGTACCTGAAAGACAAGTGTAATCGAAACACTGGTGTACCTGAAAAACTGGTGTACCTGAAACACTAGCGTAACTTAAACACTGGTGTACCTGAAACACTTGTGTAACTGAAACACTGGTGTACCTGAAACACTAGTGTGCCTGAAACACTAGTGTAGCTGAAACACTAGTGTACCTGAAACATTAGTGTAACTGAAATACTAGTGTAACTGAAACACTGGTGTAACTGAAACACTAGAGTAGCTGAAACACTGGTGTAACTGAAACACTAGTATAAATGAAACACTGGTGTACCTGAAACATTAGTGTGCCTGAAACACTACTGTAACTCAAACAGTGGTGTACCTGAAACACTGGTGTACCACAAACACTTGTGTACCTGAAACACTGGTTTACCTGAAACACTGGTATACCTGAAGCACTAGTGTACATAAAGCACTGGTTTCCATGAAACACTGATGTACCTGAAACACTAGTGTAACTGAACCACTTGTGTACCTGAAACGCTGGTGTAACTGAAACACTGCTACATATGAAACACTGGCGTACCTGAAACACTGGTGTACTTGAAACACTAGTGTAACTGACACATTGGTGCACCTGAAACGCTAGTATAGCTGAAACACTGGTGCAGCAGAAACACTGGTGTAGCTGAAACACTGGTGTAGCTGAAACACTGGTGTACTTGAAACACTAGTGTAACTGAAACACTGGTGTACCTGAAAGACTAGTGTAATTGAAACACTGGTGTACCTGAAACACTGGTGTACCTGAAACACAAGTGTAACTGAAACACTGGTGTACCTGAAACCCTGGTGTAACTGAAACACAAGTGTAACTGAAACACTGGTGTACCTGAAACACTGGTGAAAATGAAACACTAGCGTAACTGAAACACTGGTGTACCTGAAACACTAGCGAAGCCGAAACACTAGTGTGCCTGAAACAATAGTGTAACTGAAACACTGGTGTAACTGAAACACAGGTGTAACTGACACACTAGTGTAACTGAAACACTGGTGTAACTGAAACACTGATGTAACTGAAACACTAGTGTAGCTGAAACACTGGTGTAATTGAAACACTGGTATAACTGAAACACTGGTGTACGTGAAACACTGGTGTACCAGAAACACTAGTGTACCTGAAACACCAGTGTATATTAAACACTGGTTTACCTGAAACACTGGTATACCTGAAACATTAATGCACCTGAATCACTGGTTTTCCTGAAACACTGGTGTACCTGAAACACTGGTGTACCTGAAACACTGGTGTACCCGAAACACTAGTGTACCTTAAACACCAACTGAAACACTGGCGTACCTGAAGCATTGGTGTACCTGAAAAATTAATGTAACTGAAACACTGGTGTACCTGAAACACTAGTGTACCTGAAACACTAGTGTACCTGAAACACTGGTGCTTGAAACACTGGTGTACCTGAAACACTAGTGTAACTGAAACAATAGAGTAACTGAAACACTAGTGTTCCTGAAACACTGGCGTTGCTGAAACACTGGTGTACTTGAAACACTGGAGTACCTGAAACACTAGTGTAACTGTAACACTGCTGTACCTGAAACTCTAGTGTAACTGAAACACTGGTGTACCTCAGACGCTATTGTACCTGAAACACTTGTGTACCTGAAAAACTGGTGTAACTGAAACACTGATATACCTGAAACAATGGTGTAACTGAAACATAAGTGTACCAGAAATACTGGTGTAACTGAAACACTGGTGTACCTGAAACACTAACGTGCCTGAAACACTTGTGCATCTGAAGCACTACGGTACCTGAAACAATAGTGTAACTGAAACACTGGTGTACCTGAAACACTAGTGCACCTGAAACACTTTTGTAACTGAAACACTGGTGTAACTGAAACACGCGTACCTGAAACACTAGTGTACCTGAAATACTGGTGTACCTGAAACACTGGTGTACCTGAAACACTAGTGTAACTGAAACACTGGTTTACCTGAAACACTGGTGTGTCTGAAACACTGGTGTACCTGAAATACTAGTGTAACTGAAACACTGGTGTATCTGAAACACTGGTGTAACTGAAATACTAGTGTACCTGAAAAATTAATGTAACTGAAACACTGGTGTACATGAAACACTAGTATATCTGAATCACTGGTGTACCTGAAACACTGGTGTACCTCTAACACTAGTGTAACTGAAACACTGGTGTACCTGAAACACTAGTGTAACTGAAACACTAGTTTAACTGAAACTCTGGTGAACCTGAAACACTAGTGTAGCCGAAACACTGGTGTACCTGAAACACTAGTGTAAGTGAAACACTGGTGTATCTGAAAGACTAGTGAATTTGAAACACTGGTGTACCTGAAACACTAGTGTAACTGAAACATTGGTGTACCTGAAACACCGGTGTACCTGAAACACTGGTGTTCCTGAAACACTGGTGTACTTGAAACACTGGTGTACCTGAAACACTGGTGTACCAGAAGCACTAGTGTACCTGAAACACTAGTGTACCTGAACCACTGGTTTATTTGAAACACTGATATACCTGAAAAACTAGTGTACCTGAAGCACTGGCTTACCTGAAACACTGGTTAACCTGAAACACTTGTGTAACAGAAACACTGATGTAACTGAAACGCTTGTGTAACTGAAACACTGGTGTTCCTGAAACACTGGTGTAGCTGAAACACTGGTGTTCCTGAAACACTAGTGTAACTGAAACACTGGTGTTCCTGAAACACTGGTGTAGCTGAAACACTGGTGTACCTGAAGCACTAGTGTAACTGAAACACTGGTGTACCTGAAACACTAGTGTAGCTGAAACACTGGTGTACATGAAACACTGGCATACCTGAAACACTGGTGTAAATGAAACACTGGTGTACTTGAAAGACTAGTGTAATTGAAACACTGGTGCACCTGAAACACTTGTGTACCTGAAACACTAGTGTAACTGAAATACTGGTGTACATGAAACACTAGCGTAACTGAAACACTGGTGTACCTGAAACACTGGTGTAGCTGAAATACTGGTGTACCTGAAACATTAATGTAACTGAAACACTGGTGTAACTGAAACACTGGTGTTCCTGAAACACTGGTGTACATGAAACACACGTGTACTTGAAACACTAGTGTACCTGACACACTGGTATACCTGAAACACTAGTGTACATAAAGCACTGCTTTACCTGAAACACTGATGTACCTGAAACACTGATGTACCTGAAACACTAGTGTTCCTGAAACACTGGTTTACCTAAAACACTGGTATACCTGAAACACTAGTGTACATAAAGCACTGGTTTACATGAAACACTGATGTACCTGAAACACTAGTGTAACTGAAATATAGGTGTACCTGAAACGCTGGTGTAACTGAAACACTAGTGTAACTTAAACACTGATATACCTGAAACACTGATGTACCTGAAACACTGGTGTACCTGAAACACTAGCGTAACTGAAACACTGGTGTACCTGAAACACTAGTGTACCTAAAACACTGGAGTACTTGAAGCACTAGTGTAACTGACACATTGGTGCACCTAAAACGCTAGTGTAGCTGAAACACTGGTGTAGCTGAAACACTGGTGCACCTGAAACACTAGTGCAACTGAAACACTGGTTTACCTGAAACACTAGTGTACCTGAAACACTGGTGTACCTGAAACACTGGTGTAACTGAAACACTAGTGTAGCTTAAACACTGGTGTAATTGAAACACTGGTATAACTGAAACACTGGTGTACTTGAAACACTGGTGTACCTGAAACACTAATGTAACTGAAACACTGGTGTACCTGAAACACTGGTGTACCTGAAACACTAGTGTACACTAAACACTGGTTTACCTGAAACACTGGTATACCTGAAACACTAATGTACCTGAAGCACTGGTTTACCTAAAACACTGGTGTACCTGAAACACTGGTGTACCTGAAACACTGGTGTACCTGAAACACTAGAGTACCTAAACACTGGTGTACCTGAAACGTTAATGTAACTGAAACACTGGTGCACCTGAAACACTAGTGTACCTGAAACACTAGTGTACCTAAACACTGGTACTTGAAACACTGGTGCACCTGAAACACTAGTGTAACTGAAACAATATTGCAACTGAAACTCTGGTGTACCTGAAACACTGGTGTACCTTAAACACCAACTGAAACACTGGCGTACCTGAAACACTGGTGTTCCTTAAACACTGGTGTACCTGAAACGTTAATGTAACTGAAACACTGGTGCACCTGAAACACTAGTGTACCTAAACACTGGTACTTGAAGCACTGGTGTACCTGAAACACTAGTGTAACTGAAACAATATTGCAACTGAAACTCTGGTGTACCTGAAACACTGGTGTAACTAAAATACTGGGGTAACTGAAACACTGGTGTAACTAAAACACTGGTGTAACTGAAACATTGTTCTCAACTGAATCACTGGTGTAACTGAAACACTTACGTTCCTGAAACACTAGTGTAGCTGAAACACTGGTGTACCTGATACACTGGTGTACCTGAAACACTAGTTTAACTGAAGCACTGGTGAACCGGAAACACTAGTGTACCTGAAACACTGGTGTACCTGAAAGACTAGTGTAAGTGAAACACTGGTGTACCTGAAAGACTAGTGTATTTGAAACACTGGTGTACCTGAAACACTGGCATACCTGAAACACTAGTGTAACTTAAACACTGGTGTACCTGAAACACTGGTGTACCTGAAACACTAGCGTAACTGAAACACTGGTGTAGCTGAAACATTGGTGTAGCTGAAACACTGGTGTATCTGAAACAATGGAGTACCTGAAACACTAGTGTAACTGAAACACAGGTGTACCTGAAACACTAGTGTAACTGAAACACTGGTGTAACTGAAACACTGGTGTAACTGAAACACTGGTGTAGCTGAAACACAAGTGTACCTGGTACACTGGTGTACCTGAAACAGTAGTGTAACTGAAACACTGGTGTACCTGAAACACTGGTGTACCTGAAGCACTAGTGTGCCTGAAACACTGGTGTACCTGAAACACTGGTGTACCTGAAACACTAGTGTAACTGAAACACTGGTGTACCTGAAACACTAGTGTAGCTGAAACACTGGTGTAGCTGAAACACTGGCGTACCTGAAACACTAGTGTAACTGAAACACTGGTGTACCTGAAAGACTAGTGTAATTGAAGCACAGGTGTACCTGAAACACTAGTGTACCTGAAACACTAGTGTAACTGAAACACAGGTGTACCTGAAACACTAGTGTAACTGAAACACTGGTGTAACTGAAACATTGGTGTAACTGAAACACTGGTGTAACTGAAACACTAGTGTACCTGGAACACTGGTGTACCTGAAACAGTAGTGTAACTGAAACACTGGTGTACCTGAAACACTGGTGTACCTGAAGCACTGGTGTACCTGAAACACTGGTGTACCTGAAACACTAGTGTAACTGAAACACTGGTGTACCTGAAACACTAGTGTAGCTGAAACACTGGTGTACCTGAAACACTGGCGTACCTGGAACACTAGTGTAACTGAAACACTGGTGTACCTGAAAGACTAGTGTAATTGAAACACTGGTGTACTTGAAACGCTGGTGTACCTGAAACACAAGTGTAACTGAAACACTGGTGTACCTGAAACGCTGGTGTAACTGAAACACTAGTGTACTTAAACACTGGTGTACCTGAAATACTGGTGTACCTGAAACACTTGCGTAACTGAAACACTGGTGTACCTGAAGCACTGGTGTACCTGAAACACCTAAAACACTAGTGTAACTGAAACACTGGTGTAACTGAAACACTGGTGTACCTGAAACACTGGTATACCTGAAACACTAGTGTACCTTAAACACTGGTGTACCTGAAACACTAGCGTAACTGAAACACTGGTGTAGCTGAAACATTGGTGTAGCTGAAACACTGGTGTATCTGAAACACTGGAGTACCTGAAACACTAGTGTAACTGAAACACAGGTGTACCTGAAACACTAGTGTAACTGAAACACTGGTGTAACTGAAACACTGGTGTAACTGAAACACTGGTGTAACTGAAACACTTGTGTAACTGAAACACTAGTGTACCTGGAACACTGGAGTACCTGAAACAGTAGTGTAACTGAAACACTGGTGTACCTGAAACACTGGTGTACCTGAAACACTGGTGTACCTGAAACACTAGTGTAACTGAAACACTGGTGTACCTGAAACACTAGTGTAGCTGAAACACTGGTGTACCTGAAACACTGGCGTACCTGAAACACTAGTGTAACTGAAACACTGGTGTACCTGAAAGACTAGTGTAATTGAAACACTGGTGTACTTGAAACGCTGGTGTACCTGAAACACAAGTGTAACTGAAACACTGGTGTACCTGAAACGCTGATGTAACTGAAACACCTAAAACACTAGTGTAACTGAAACACTGGTGTAACTGAAACACTGGTGTAACTGAAACACTAGTGTAGCTGAAACACTGGTGTAATTGAAACACTGGTATAACTGAAACACTGGTGTACTTGAAACACTGGTGTATCTGAAACACTAGTGTAACTGAAACACTGGTGCACCTGAAACACTGGTGTACCAGACACACTAGTGTACCTGAAACACTAGTGTACATTAAACACTGGTTTACCTGAAACACTGGTATACCTGAAACACTAATGTACCTGAAGCACTGGTTTACCTGAAACACTGGTCTACCGGAAACACTGGTGTACCTGAAACACTGGTGTACCTGAAACACTAGTGTACCTTAAACACTGGTGTACCTGAAACGTTAATGTAACTGAAACACTGGTGCACCCGAAACACTAGTGTACCTGAAACACTAGTGTACCTAAACACTGGTACTTGAAACACTGGTGTACCTGAAACACTGGCGTTGCTGAAACATTGGTGTACTTGAAACACTGGTGTGCCTGAAACACTAATGTAACTGAAACACTGGTGTACCTGAAACACTGGTGTACCTAAAACATTGGTGTACCTGAAACACTGGTGTAACTAAAATACTGGTGTAACTGAAACACTGGTGTACCTAAAACACTGGTGTAACTGAAACATTGTTCTCAACTGAAACACTGGTGTACCTGAAACACTGGTGTACCTGAAACTCTGGTGTAACTAAAACACTGGTGTACCTGAAACACTGGTGTACCTGAAACACTAGTGTAACTGAAACACTGGTGTACCTGAAACACTGGTGTACCTGAAACACTGGTGTTTACCTGGAGTTTACCTGGAGAGAGTTCCGGGGGTCAACGCCCCCGCGGCCCGGTCTGAGACCAGGCCTCCTGAAACACTGGTGTACCTGAAACACTGGTGTAACTAAAACACTGGTGTACCTGAAACACTGGTGTACCTGAAACACTAGAGTTACTGAAACACTGGTGTGCCTGAAACACTGGTGTACCTGAAACACTAACTGAAACATGGCGTACCTGAAGCATTGTTGTACCTGAAACACTGGTGTACCTGAGACACTCGTGTACCTGAAACGGTAGTGTACCTGAAACACTGGTGTACCTGAAAAACTGGTGTAACTGAAATACTGATGTATCTGAAACACTGGTGTAACTGAAACACTAGTATATCTGAATCACTGGTGTACCTGAAACACTGGTGTACCTCTAACACTAGTGTAACTGAAACACTGGTGTACCTGAAACACTGGTGTAACTGAAACACTTGCGTACCTGAAACACTAGTGTAGCTGAAACACTGGTGTACCTGATACACTGGTGTACCTGAAACACTAGTTTAACTGAAGCACTGGTGAACCGGAAACACTAGTGTACCTGAAACACTGGTGTACCTGAAACACTAGTGTAAGTGAAACACTGGTGTATCTGAAAGACTAGTGTATTTGAAACACTGGTGTACCTGAAACACTGGTGTACCTGAAACACTAGCGTAACTGAAACACTGGTGTAGCTGAAACATTGGTGTAGCTGAAACACTGGTGCATCTGAAACACTGGTGTACCTGAAACACTAGTGTAACTGAAACACAGGTGTACCTGAAACACTAGTGTAACCGAAACACTGGTGTAACTGAAACACTGATGTAACTGAAACACTGGTGTAACTGAAACACTGGTGTAACTGAAACACTAGTGTACCTGGAACACTGGTGTACCTGAAACAGTAGTGTAACTGAAACACTGGTGTACCTGAAACACTGGTGTACCTGAAGCACTGGTGTACCTGAAACACTGGTGTAACTAAAACACTGGTGTCCCTGAAACACTAGTGTAACTGAAACACTGGTGTGCCTGAAACACTGGTGTACCTGAAACACTAACTGAAACATGGCGTACCTGAAACATTGCTGTACCTGAAACACTGGTGTACCTGAGACTCTAGTTTACCTGAAACGCTAGTGTACCTGAAACACTGGTGTACCTGAAAAACTGGTGTAACTGAAACACTGGTGTATCTGAAACACTGGTGTAACTGAAACACAAGTGTACCGGAAACACTGGTGTAACTGAAACACTGGTGTGCCTGAAACACTAACGTGCCTGAAGCACTGGTACACCTGAAACACTACTGTACCTGAAACACTGGTGTAACTGAAACACTGGTGTACCTGAAACTCTAGTGTACCTGAAAAACTTTTGTAACTGAAACACTGGTGTAACTGAAACACTCGTGTAACTGAAACACTGGTGTTCCTGAAACACTGGCGTACCTGATACACTAGTGTACATGAAACACTGGTGTTCCTGAAACAGTAGTGTACCTGAAACACTAGTGTACCTGAAGCACTGGTGTACCTGAAACGCTAGTGTAACTGAAACTCTGGTTTACCTGAAACACTGGTGTACCTGAAACACCAATGTACATGAAACACTAGTGTAACTGAAACACTGGTGTACCTGAAACACTGGTGTAACTGAAATACTAGTGTGCCTGAACCATTGGTGTAGCTGAAACACTGGTGTACATGAAGCACTGGTGTAACTGAAAAACTTGCGTACCTGAAACACTAGTGTAGCTGAAACACTGGTGTACCTGATGCACTGGTGTACCTGAAACACTAGTTTAACTGATGCACTGGTGTACCTGAAACACTAGTGTAGCTGAAACACTGGTGTACCTGAAACACTAGTGTAAGTGAAACACTGGTGTATCTGAAAGACTAGTGTATTTGAAACACTTTTGTACCTGAAACACTGGTGTACCTGAAGCACTAGCGTTACTGAAACACTGGTGTAGCTGAAACACTGGTGTAGCTGAACCACTGGTGTATCTGAAACACTGGTGTACCTGAAACACTGGTGTACCTGAAACACTGGTGTACCTGAAACACTGGTGTACCTGAAACACTGGTGTACCTGAAACACTAACTGAAACATTGCGTACCTGAAACATTGTTGTACCTGAAACACTGGTGTACCTGAAAAACTGGTGTAACTGAAACACTGGTGTATCTGAATCGCTGGTGTACCGGAAACACTGGTGTACCGGAAACACTGGTGTAACTGAAACACTGGTGTGCCTGAAACACTAGCGTGCCTGAAGCACTGGTGCACCTGAAACACTACTGTACCTGAAGCACTGGTGCACCTGAAACACTACTGTACCTGAAACACTGGTGCAACTGAAACACTGGTATACCTGAATCACTAGTGTACCTGAAAAACTTTTGTAACTGAAACACTGGTGTAACTGAAAGACTCGTGTAACTGAAACACTAGTGTACCTGAAACACTGGCGTACCTGAAACACTAGTGTACTTGAAACACTGGTGTTCCTGAAACAGTAGTGTACCTGAAACACTAGTGTACCTGAAGCACTGGTGTACCTGAAACACTAGTGTAACTGAAACTCTGGTTTACCTGAACCACTGGTGTACCTGAAACACTAGTGTAACTGAAACACTGGTGTACCTGAAACACTGGTGTAACTGAAATAGTAGTGTGCCTGAACCATTGGTGCAGCTGAAACACTGGTGTTCCTGAAACACTGGTGTAACTGAAACACTTGCGTACCTGAAACACTAGTGTAGCTGAAACACTGGTTTACCTGATACACTGGTGTACCTGAAACACTAGTTTAACTGAAGCACTGGTGTACCTGAAACACTAGTGTAGCTGAAACACTGGTGAACCTGAAACACTAGTGTAAGTGAAACACTGGTGTTTCTGAAAGACTAGTGTATTTGAAACTCTGGTGTACCTGAAACACTGGTGTACGTGAAGCACTAGTGTAACTTAAATACTGGTGTACCTGAAACACTAGCGTAACTGAAACACTGGTGTAGCTGAAACACTGGTGTAGCTGAAACACTGGTGTATCTGAAACACTGGTGTACCTGAAACACTAGTGTAACTGAAACACAGGTGTTCCTGAAACACTAGTGTAACTGAAACACTGGTGTAACTGAAACACTGATGTAACTGAAACACTGGTGTAACTGAAACACTGGTGTAACTGAAACACTGGTGTACCTGGAACACTGGTGTACCTGAAACAGTAGTTTAACTGAAACACTGGTGTACCTGAAACACTGGTGTACCTGAAACACTCTTGTACCTGAAACACTGGTGTAACTGAAACACTGGTGTAACTGAAACACTGATGTAACTGAAACACTGGTGTAACTGAAACACTGGTGTAACTGAAACACTGGTGTAACTGAAACACTGATGTAACTGAAACACTGGTGTAACTGAAACACTGGTGTAACTGAAACACTGGTGTAACTGAAACACTGGTGTAACTGAAACACTGGTGTAACTGAAACACTGGTGTAACTGAAACACTGGTGTACCTGAAACACTAGTGTACCTGAAACACTGTTGTTTCTGAAACATAGTGTACCTGAAACACTGGTGTACCTGAAACACTGGTGTAACTGAAACACTGGTGTAACTGAAACACTGGTGTACCTGAAACACTGGTGTAACTGAAACACTGTTGTTTCTGAAACCCTAGTGTACCTGAAACACTGGTGTACCTGAAACACTGGTGTACCTGAAACACTGGTGTACCTGAAACACTGGTGTACCTGAAACACTGATGTATTTGTTGCTGTGGGACAGCTAGAGAATGCTTCTTCTGACTGGTTCTAAACTTTCAGTGCTGGTGTATCTTAGTGGGAGATTGAAATGGTTCTGGTCTGTGTACGCAACATTTTTTTAGTTAGATAAATTGTAATATTGATTTCCATGGAATAATTTGTGAATGTCTTAAGCGCTTCAGATCTTCAACATAGATTTTAGCTTCATTAAAGTGGCTTGTTAAGTTTAATTTTAAAATTTTCGTATTATTATATGTTTACCTTCAGCATCTGTCTATTATTTCCCTCTGTCGTTAACTTGAGTTGTTTCTGGTGAGCTTGTTTTCGCGACCTTCCTCTCCCCCTCCTGCAAGCTAGGAAGTTCCAGGAGCTAGAACCAGGTTTACAAAAGTAGAGACACATAATATACAATTCGGTTTACTGCGTAAATAATTTACATTTTTTTTTTTAATTTACTTAAGTTGACAGCATTACATATTTGGATGGATGTTGCAAATTTCAACAAATACAGTTTTTTCATTTCTTATGCAACGCAAATTTCTGGTATCCCAGGAGCGCCGGTCTGTCTTGTCCAAGATGTAATCGCAGTAAGTGTCCCGAGGTGACCTGCCCCGGCAGTGTAGGCAGTGACATCTGTGGCTGCTGTCCAAAATGTTTCAAGGTAAGTGTTGCCTCATTTAAATAAAATTTACTTTAAAAATGCTAATCAAATTAATTACTTTCTTTATTTTTATGCAGGGATGGCTTATTAGTGAAAAAATTAGCCTCAACAATTCGTGAGAGTACCACAAAAGAAGAAAGCCTATCTCCCTCATTACATCATAACACACGTGTCGACCCTCAGACCAAACAATGGTGTAACTCTTTTCTTTGTGACTTAACTAAATATTGGTATGTCTGCGGCAGTGCATCGCCAGTTCAGTCTGAACACCATTATCTATTGTGGCTTATATAAGATGGAACGATTTCCAAATATGAACAGGCTAGCAATATTTTCAAGAGAACCTTTGTCACAGCCCGCCTCCCAGCACTAAGACAGACCAACCTATGCAGACATTACAAAGCTCCTCAAAACTCGAAAAGAGTAACCGTGTTATCCTGGGAAGATGGTAAATAGTTGATTCATGGTTCCAATGTCAATATTCTCCTGCTTTCAGTATCTCTAACACTGTGGAGGTGCAGCTGCTAGTTTCTGGGAGTCCGAAAAGTGTAGAAAATATAGGAACTTATTCATAATTATACTCTCGTCTGGCTAAGTCTGAAGACCCTCGGCTTTTAGCAAAAATGCACTTTCAAATTTGTGAAAATTTTGGACAAAAAAGGACTCGTTAAACAAATAAGCAATTCTAGATCATATCAGATATATCGATTACAAGCGTTGTATAAGTCAAGTACTGAGTCACATGACGACTTTCTAGTTAGTCAGAATTAATGTCTCACTTCCCTGGATAGTTAGAGAGGCAGTCATTCTACTTTTGATACAGATATCCACTGAAATGATAGTTCTTTAAAACTGAATGTTTATTGACAGTACAGAAACACGCTTCTACATTTATTGTTAATTATACAACTTTAAAAAAAGATGAAGTATTCACTTTTGTGTTTTTGAGAATATTGAGGAGAGAAAATTTGTGAAATCTCTGAGATAACATCCAGTTTACAGTAACAACATAGACTAATAGAAAACAAAATTATGAGAAAAAATACGATAAAGAGTTGAACTTGATGCAAAATCGAAACTCGAGAATAAGTTGGTATTGCCATACGACGACAATTAATATATTACATTTACTAGACAATTTTTTATAAATAAATGTTATACAAAATGCTGTACAAAAATAACAGCCATCGTGGTCAAAACATCACTGGACTGTGCTTTTGTTTATTTGCAAAAATATTAATGATATGTATCATAATGATACACAGCTTTATATTCCAGATTATAGTCCATAACCTAGAGAGAAAACTAAATTTGTCAAAACAGTAATGGTGTTCCTTGCAAATAAAACATAACCCTACCATAATTCTCATAAACCAACATGAATTACTTGATTCATTATATTCTATTGTTAATTTACCCGTTTATACCCTAAACTTCGTACTTATAAATACTTGTATATTCGAAACTCCAAGAATAAAGTCGTACTGTCAGCAAGTATATTGTTATAATGAATTTCCTCCAAAATAGTAATTAACTCTCGTAATTATTAATGCATTTATGAAGAAGATCCAGACCTATTGAGGTTATAAAGAATCTGAGGAATGGTAGGCAGTCAAGCTTGATCCAAGAAAGAATCAAATTCTTTGGATCAAGAACCCTTTATTGGTTTTATTATAATCATGGATGAGCGATAAACCCGTAGGATTATACAACGCATGTGGGGGGGGGCGAATGGAAGGCTTTCAGGTTCAATTCATGGAACTGGAGCACAGATCCAATTCCCTAGATCAAGAGCCCCTCACCAGCGTCAAGGAACGTCTCTTGAGGGGTCATTGGCAGTAAAGGATTAACTTACAATAACTTTAATGAGACTAGTGTAAACAACAGACTTGTTCTTAAGGATATTAACTGGATTCTCTTTATCTAGTTTTAATGTTCAGGTTGTCCCAGAACTCTGGACAAATTAGAAAAATTAATAATTTATATTTAATTCAGATTTATATTAAATTGAATGCCCAGTAACAGTCATGTGAACACTGTTGTGCAAACTTGTCTCAAATATTATTAATACAGAAACAATGATCTGAGAAGACGCATTAAGAATGTATGAGTTAACTTTGTTTGTTCACATGCCTTCCCTGTGTTAACTTTGTTCACATGCCTTCCCTGTGTTAACTTTGTTCACATGCCTTCCTTGTGTTAACTTTGTTCACATGCCTTCCCTGTGTTAACTCTGTTCACATGCCTTCTCTGTGTTAACTTTGTTCACTTGCCTTCCCTGTGTTAACTTTGTTCATATGCCTTCCTTGTGTTAACTTTGTTCACATGCCTTCTCTGTGTTAACTTTGTTCACTTGCCTTCTTTGTGTTAACTTTGTTCACTTGCCTTCTCTGTGTTAACTTTGTTCACTTGCCTTCTTTGTGTTAACTTTGTTCACATGCCTTCTCTCTGTTAACTTTGTTCACTTCCCTTCTCTCTGTTAACTTTGTTCACATGCCTTCTCTGTGTTAACTTTGTTCACTTGCCTTCTCTCTGTTAACTTTGTTCACTTGCCTTCTCTGTTAACTTTGTTCACTTGCCTTCTCTGTGTTAACTTTGTTCACTTGCCTTCTCTGTTAGCTTTGTTCACTTGCCTTCTCTGTGTTAACTTTGTTCACTTGCCTTCTCTCTGTTAACTTCGTTCACTTGCCTTCTCTCTCTTAACTTTGTTCACTTGCCTTCTCTCTCTTAACTTTGTTCACTTGCCTTCTCTGTTAACTTTGTTCACTTGCCTTCTCTGTTAACTTTGTTCACTTGCCTTCTCTGTTAACT
This sequence comes from Cherax quadricarinatus, assembly GCF_038502225.1. Taxonomy (NCBI): domain Eukaryota; kingdom Metazoa; phylum Arthropoda; class Malacostraca; order Decapoda; family Parastacidae; genus Cherax; species Cherax quadricarinatus. The sequence goes on from NC_091315.1 coordinate 9,702,002, forward strand.
TTGTTCACTTGCCTTCTCTGTGTTAACTTTGTTCACTTGCCTTCTCTGTTAACTTTGTTCACTTGCCTTCTCTGTGTTAACTTTGTTCACTTGCCTTCTCTCTGTTAACTTTGTTCACTTGCCTTCTCTCTGTTAACTTTGTTCACTTGCCTTCTCTCTGTTAACTTTGTTCACTTGCCTTCTCTGTGTTAACTTTGTTCACTTGCCTTCTCTGTTAACTTTGTTCACTTGCCTTCTCTGTTAACTTTGTTCACTTGCCTTCTCTGTTAACTTTGTTCACTTGCCTTCTCTGTGTTAACTTTGTTCACTTGCCTTCTCTGTTAACTTTGTTCACTTGCCTTCTCTGTGTTAACTTTGTTCACTTGCCTTCTCTGTGTTAACTTTGTTCACTTGCCTTCTCTGTGTTAACTTTGTTCACTTGCCTTCTCTGTGTTAACTTTGTTCACTTGCCTTCTCTGTTAACTTTGTTCACTTGCCTTCTCTGTTAACTTTGTTCACTTGCCTTCTTTGTGTTAACTTTGTTCACTTGCCTTCTCTGTGTTAACTTTGTTCACTTGCCTTCTCTGTTAACTTTGTTCACTTGCCTTCTCTGTTAACTTTGTTCACTTGCCTTCTCTGTGTTAACTTTGTTCACTTGCCTTCTCTGTTAACTTTGTTCACTTGCCTTCTCTGTTAACTTTGTTCACTTGCCTTCTCTGTGTTAACTTTGTTCACTTTCCATCTCTGTTAACTTTGTTCACTTGCCTTCTCTGTTAACTTTGTTCACTTGCCTTCTCTGTTAACTTTGTTCACTTGCCTTCTCTGTGTTAACTTTGTTCACTTTCCTTCTCTGTTAACTTTGTTCACTTGCCTTCTCTGTTAACTTTGTTCACTTGCCTTCTCTGTTAACTTTGTTCACTTGCCCTCTCTCTGTTAACTTTGTTCACTTGCCTTCTCTCTGTTAACTTTGTTCACTTGCCTTCTCTCTGTTAACTTTGTTCACTTGCCTTCTATCTGTTAACTTTGTTCACTTGCCTTCTCTGTTAACTTTGTTCACTTGCCTTCTCTGTTAACTTTATTCACTTGCCTTCTTTGTGTTAACTTTGTTCACTTGCCTTCTCTGTGTAAACTTTGTTCACTTGCCTTCTCTGTTAACTTTGTTCACTTGCCTTCTCTGTTAACTTTGTTCACTTGCCTTCTCTGTGTTAACTTTGTTCACTTGCCTTCTCTGTTAACTTTGTTCACTTGCCTTCTCTGTTAACTTTGTTCACTTGCCTTCTCTGTTAACTTTGTTCACTTGCCTTCTCTCTGTTAACTTTGTTCACTTGCCTTCTCTCTGTTAACTTTGTTCACTTGCCTTCTCTCTGTTAACTTTGTTCACTTGCCTTCTCTCTGTTAACTTTGTTCACTTGCCTTCTCTGTGTTAACTTTGTTCACTTGCCTTCTCTGTTAACTTTGTTCACTTGCCTTCTCTGTTAACTTTGTTCACTTGCCTTCTTTGTGTTAACTTTGTTCACTTGCCTTCTCTGTGTTAACTTTGTTCACTTGCCTTCTCTGTTAACTTTGTTCACTTGCCTTCTCTGTTAACTTTGTTCACTTGCCTTCTCTGTGTTAACTTTGTTCACTTTCCTTCTCTGTTAACTTTGTTCACTTGCCTTCTCTGTTAACTTTGTTCACTTGCCTTCTCTGTGTTAACTTTGTTCACTTTCCTTCTCTGTTAACTTTGTTCATTTGCCTTCTCTGTTAACTTTGTTCACTTGCCTTCTCTGTTAACTTTGTTCACTTGCCCTCTCTCTGTTAACTTTGTTCACTTGCCTTCTCTCTGTTAACTTTGTTCACTTGCCTTCTCTCTGTTAACTTTGTTCACTTGCCTTCGTTTGGCTTCTGCATAAATGTTAGAACATCAGATGAACAGTTTTTTGAACGGTAAAATGAGCCATCAAAGTATTTTTTCTTACAAATCTAAATTTGATATTAGAAATGTGTTGTTTAACATTTTTAATAGAATTCTGATTTTTTTTTTTATTCACCGGTATTCTCCCGGCCCGGGTCTTTTCCAAGTAGTGGTGACCCGGCCTTGGCTCCCTATCTGGGGGAGTGTCTCGAGACTTAAGTCTTCCATGGGAGGAGGTACAGTACCTCCTCATCTTTGGGACCAAGTGTCCCCAGGCCTACCCACATTCCCCACCCTCACGGGGCTCGTAGGGAGAAGCTAGGCCTCTGGTCTGCCATCTACCCCGCCTCAAAGGGGCTCGTGGGGATGGCAGTCTTATGAGCTGCATATGGTAGCAAGATCAGCCCTTTCTTGACCTTCGACAGAATTCTGATGTTTTTGATTGTCTCAGACATTTGAGTCACTGTGCAATGCACAGTTTTCTTTAACATCAATATACACTAAATTTTCTTTTTTTTTTTTTTTTACTTTCATTTAGGTTTTTTTTTTTTTAATTTTTGTTCGAATGGATCATTAATCTTGTTTTCCACACTGACAAATGTTAAAATGTGCATATAATTTTTCATTAAAAATCATTGCAAATGCCTGAATTTTAAAAATCACAACATTATACCTTCATCTTGAGAAAATAAGAAAATTCGTGCAGATACCTTCTGAACATTATTGTCTACGACGGGATTTTATAGTAACATTTTAGTTTCAAAATCTATTTTAATAAGTAAAAAATGGGAGTTTATCCAGCTCAGTATTAACTACTTTTATGCAAATAAAGTATCTTTCATTACAACTTGGATTCTCACTGTCAAGTGACGAGTCCAAGTTCTGAAGTGGAAAATTTATCAAAAAATGGAAGACTTATATTGCATTTCATTAGCCACTTTTATGTTGTAACTTTCAATAAACATTATGTAATTCATTAAATCCTACTGAACTTCTTTTGACTTAAAATATTAATTAATAATTTTTTTTAAATTATTCCATTATCAACTACTAAATATTACAGCTACTTTTGTTACCCACAGGTTCTTGGTGAACCATGTGGAGGTATCTGGAACCATGCTGGCTTGTGTGATGAAGAATTTATTTGTAGTAACCCATCAAACTTAAGGGACCAGACACCTGGTGAATGTAAGCTCAAGGTGTATGAAGGTAAGGTTTAATTAACTTTATAAGGAGATAAAGGTATTAGAAGTTATATTTTCTTCTCTATGACAAACGGAACAAATGTATGACAGAGGCAAATTATGATTCAAGTTTATGCAATTGATGTTTTTTTTTTAAATATTGTTAACAGCATTACTTTCAAAATTATGATTGATCATTAATTGCAAATAGATAAAAGCAATGTCTCTGGGATATTTACAACAGGATCCAACATGTTACCTTCATGCAGTACATTATTTGTAAATTATTATTATTATGTGAGCAAATTACCTGTATGAGGTTTACAGGATATTTCCTGAATTATTACAGGCAAGTAATCTGGGTGAGATAAGTGGGACTTAAGTCACAGTTGGTAGCCCAACTGTAACTCCCTCGATGCCCACTTCATCACCACTCACACAAAAAAGTTTGACCTGACATTAAATTAATAATCACAGTATTAAACATTAATACCAATAATGGAAAATTATAAAACAATGTGGACTGTATATAATTAGGTTTGCTGGGTACACAAAAGAAATTCGTATTACCACTTAATTACTGTAGATGGATCACACCACAACACCTGCCTAACACCTAGACTCTACACTGGCCAGCTAGAGATCTAAATGCAAGGACTAAAGGAGCACTTCCCTGTGAGTGATGGTCGTATCCCTTGTCTTCCGCCATCCATACGGGTTCCTATAACAAATTCAGGCCGAAACCCTCCAATTTGGTTCGGAAGACAAAAGAACATAAGAACATAAGAAAGAAGGAACACTGCAACAGGCCTACTGACCCATGCGGAGCAGGTCCATCCCCCCCGAATTAGACCAATGATCCACCCCCCGGATTATCCCAATGACCCACCCAGTCGGGTCATCTCCACTCAAGGATGAAGCACTGCACCAGACCCAGCAGCACAAGCTAGTCAGGTCCAACTCACACCTACCCACATCCACTCATGTATTTATCTAACCTATTTTTAAAACTACACAACGTTTTAGCCTCAATAACTGTAATTGGGAGTTTGTTCCACTCATCCACAACTCTATTACCAAACCAGTGCTTTCCTATATCCTTCCTGAATCTGAATTTTTCCAACTTGAAACCATTGTTGAGAGTCCTGTCTTGGCTGGAAATTTTCAGCACGCTATTTACATCCCCTTTATTTATTCCTGTTTTCCATTTATACACCTCGATCCTATCCCCCCTAATTCTACGCCTTTCTAGAGAGTGCAGATTCAGGACCCTCAGTCTATCCTCATAGGGAAGATTTCTGATACATGGGATCATCTTTGTCATCCTCCTTTGTACGTTTTCCAGAGCATTTATATCCATTCTGTAATACGGTGACCAGAACTGAGCAGCATAGTCTAAATGAGGCCTAACCAAGGATATATAGAGTTGAAGAACAACCTGAGGACTTCTATTATTTATACTTCTAGATATGAAGCTTGTGACGTGCCCCCATTCTGATTTCTCCCCATTTATGCAAACTCTCTGCTGTCTATTTGTCAGCCATGCCTTTACCCAGGAAAAAATTTCTCCGTGTGCCCTAAGTTTCCTCAACAGCCTCTGGTGTGGAACTCTATCGAAAGCCTTACTGAAGTCCATATACACAATATCATATTCATTACCATGATCTACCTCCTCAAACACCTTAGTGAAAAAAGTTAGTAAATTCGTAAGACAGGAACGCCCCTTTGTAAAACCGTGTTGAGAAACATTAATCTGTGCCTGTCAAGATGGCTACGAATTGCTTCGGCAATTATTGATTCCATAAATCTTCCCACTATGGAGGTAAGGCTTATTGGTCTATAGTTCGAAGCCAAGGACCTGTCACCTGCCTTGTAAATAGGTATTACATTTGCCATTTTCCACTTATCACGCACTATGCCAGTTTGTAGTGATATGTTAAAAAGATTAGCCAAAGGTATGCTAAGTTCCTCTTTACATTCCTTTAACACCCTTGCAAACGGTTCATCAGGACCTGAGAATTTGTTAGGTTTTAGCTTCTCTATTTGTCTGAGGACCATGTCACTGGTTACCGCAATCGTACATAGTTTATTATCATCCTTTTCTACATAATCTATTATTTCAGGAATATCGCTAGTATTTTCCTGGGTGACAACTGAGAGGAAGTAGGTATTTAGAATTTCACACATATCCTTATTACTGTCAGTGATCTGACCAGAGTTACTCTTAAGTGGGACAATCTTGTCCCTAATCTTACTTCTGTATACCTGAAAGAACCCTTTTGGGTTAGTCTTTGAATCCCTTGCGACCTTAGCCTCATAATCCCTTTTTGCTTTTCTTATTCCTTTTTTTATTTCTCTCTTTAATTGAATATATTGATTTCTTAACTGCCCATCCCCTCTTTTGATACGCCTATATATGCCTCTCTTTTGACCAATGAGATGCTTTAATCTATTGGTCATCCATTTGGGATCATTTTTGTTAGTTCTAATTTCCCTACTCGGAACAAAAGTTGTCTGGGTAGCTAGAACTATGCTCTGAAAAACGTCATATTGGCAACCAAGATCACCTACCTGACCCATAGTTAGGACATCCCAATTTAGCCCACCCAAGTAATTCTTCAGTCCCATGAAGTCGGCCAAGCGAAGATCTGGGACAGAGATTTGATTGCAGTTATCTGGGTAATTCCATGATATATTGAAACTAAGTGATTTGTGATCACTTTCCCCAAGCTCATCATTAACCTCAAGATTATTAAGTAGTGAATCTTTGTTGGCAAGAACCAAGTCAAGCAGATTGTTTCCTCTAGTTGGTTCTATCACAAACTGCTCTAAAAAGCAATCCTGAACCGTATCAAGAAAGTCACTAGACTCAAGACTTCCTGTCATATTGTTCCAATCAATTTGTCTAAAGTTAAAATCTCCCATTATCACAACATTTTCATATCTAGATGCCTTATGAATTTCGTCCCATATAGCTTACTGCCCTCTCTATCAAGGTTTGGGGGCCTATAAATCACACCCAAAATTAATTTGCCACGTCCCTCGAGAAACTGTAGCCAAACAGATTCTGTGTTCGATGTTTCTAATCTTATATCATGTCTAAGACAACAATTTAAATTTTCTCTGACATCGCCACACCACCACCCTTCCTGTTGACTCTATCAGTGTGGAATAGTTTATAACCCTGTATGTTGCATTCAGAAGGCATTTCTCTATCTTTCAGGTTGAACCAGGTCTCTGTTATACCAATAATATCTATATTATCTACACTTGCAAGTAATTTTAGCTCATCTATCTTATTTCTTAGACTCCTACTGTTTGTATAGTAAACCTTAAGGGAGCTAGTCACTCGTTGCCCTCTACTATCTCTCTTTGTTGATCAATTGATTTGCCATTACTAGCAACTTTATTTTGAATATTGTCTTTTAAACATATCCCTGAGGTATCCCGGTAATAACTGCTGTTTTTAACCCTAATGCTGCAGCCTGATTGTTTCCCACAAACACCCATCACTTTAAATTCCTAGACAAGTCATCAATTACCCTCTCAATTGAATTGGCTAATGCAACCACTCCATCCCCAGAGAGATGAACCCCATCCCTTGCATACATATCACGTTTGCCAAAGAATAGGTCCCAGTTATCAATGAATGGGATTGCAAGTTCCTTGCAGTACTTGTCTAGCCAGCAATTTATACCAATTGCCCTAGACATCCATTCATTGCCCACTCCCTTTCTAGGCAAGATGCTACATATGACTGGGATCCCTCCCTTAGACCTAACTACTACTATGGCTGACCTGTACTTATCCAGCAGCTCCTCTCTCCTGCCCTTCCCAATGTCATTACCCCCAGCACTAAGACAGATAATGGACTTGTTCCCATTACCTGTCATAATATTATCCAACCTGCTGACTATGTCGCCAACACCAGCTCCAGGAAGACACACTCTCTGTCTGACCTTTCTGTCTCTGTTACAAAATGCACGGTCCATATATCTTACCTGAGAATCGCCTATTAAAATATTCTCACCTTGATTAGCAGGGGAATCAGTGGTACCTTCAACCTCACTAACCACTGAAGTACACTCGTCTTGGAGAACAGAGAATCGATTTCCTACCTTCACATCTTCTCCATTAACTCTCATCTTCCTTCTTCCTGAACTGTGAACCACTTGCCACTTAAAGCGGCTGCCACTATCGCTGCTGGTGACCATTCCTACTTTACCAGCTAAATCCTTCTCACACTCGCTCCCAAACTCATCTATGCGGAGCTTCAGCCTCCTATTTTCCTCCTAAAGAAGTAGAATCTCCTTCTTCAATACTTGAACCTGAGATTCTAAAACACTACAACAAGCCATGGTATGACTCACACGTAGATTATTAGCAGAATTTCCCACAACAACCAGTGTTCACAAATTACAAATAGCGTCCCACTCTGAGGCGTCACTTCCCCGGCTGTTCTGTCTTCCCCCTCACTCGAAATTTCTCGAAGGGTCCAAATAGCATCATATTTAATACGTAATTATTATATTATTCATTTATATGTTCTACATTTAGGAAACTATGTAAAAATAATTCCACATCATTAGTCTAATTTTTTTCTTTATCAGTTCTCAAATAATTTTATTCTTTGATACTTGTTAACAAATCAGATAGTGAGTACACTTACTGGCTCTATATAAAAGAAATTCTTCAGCGGTGCAGAGCTCTATGTTAGTCCAAGACATGCAATATCATCACTAACCTGATGTTCATATTAATTTTACCTGCGATGTTTATCAGGTTGTTGTCAAATTTTAATGACATAAATAGTAAATTATCCTTTACAATGATGTTATAAGTTGCCTGAAATATTAGACCTTCATGTTTCATACCTCACAAAATTATAGGTGAATAGGTGAATATAAATAATTAATAATAATAATAACACTGGTCAACAATTTTTGAAAAGTTGTATGCTTCTTAAATGGGATTAGTTAATTCTTATATATTTTCATGTCCTGAATCCAAATATCACCTTGAAAAATGCTTATTGGCTATAAGTTTAAAGATACGAGAGACCTGTAATATTTGATTATTTTATTATAACGTACAATATGTATGAGTATGTTATAAACTCTAATCCGTACCTACTTTCTGCCTTTTTACTTGACGCTTATAGTGAGCTGAAGAATCATCTCTTGCCAATGTCAGCTGCTAGGAGATTCCATTGTTGAAGACGAGAGCCTAGCAGCTCTGCCTTATTTTTGGCTAGTTGCAGATCCCTGACAAGGTCATGGAGTTCCGCTTTTCTTATAAGAAATGGCCAAAGGAGTGTGCTTCATCGAAGTATGGCTCACTGTAATCCAGCACTGTCATCCTTCTCTTCTTCCTCCTCACCACTTTCTTCATTTGACTCGAAGGATACTAAAGTTGGTGCATCAGGAACAGGTAGACCTCCATGTGGAACTGGGCGAATAGCTGATGAAATGTTTGGATATTCAATGGACTCCTTTGTTTTCTTTGACAAACCATTTTGTACTGGAGGTACCATACAGAAATAACAATTGTTGATGTGGTCTGTTGGCTCCTGCCATGTCACTGGCACAGCAAAAGGCATTCCTTTTCTCTTCCTATTCAACCACTGGTGAAGGTTAGTAGCACAATTGTTACAGCATATGTGTGGAGACCAGTTCTTATCCTGGTCACAAATCTTGTATCCAAAATATAGGCGATATGCCTTTCTAACCATAGCAGTTATACGGCGCTTCTGTGGTGCAAAGGTCACCTTACCACAAATGTAGCAGAAGTTGTCTGTACTATTCACACAAGTACGAGGCACCTGAAAGAAGAAAACAACAAACAATTAGAAGATAAACAGAAAATGTATTCATTAATTTATCATTATAATACAAAGCATGACAGCTAGACAAGTATTTTATCATTCAGGAGGAAATTAAAATTAATATAATATGCATCATATGCATATCAGTAGCTTTCTCAGGGAATATTTATTATATGTTTAAAAAGTTTTTGGCTAAGAAAATCACCTACCTTTCACCTCAAAATATAAACTTGAACATCACAACCACCTTCTATGACTGCTGGACCAATAATAAAGGTCAGCGAGACTGTGAGTGTGGTAAGAAACATATGCCACAAGCCTGTTGGAAACTGTTGTGACACGTTGGTGTATAATAAAAAGTATATTGGTGTATATTGAAAAGTAGAGTTAACAAACAATTTTTAACCATGATATTCATTATCAGTGACCTAAAATTAGTTGGAAATTGCTACTTTAGTCTCTGAATCATTTTGGTTGTTGACCTTTGTAATAATACGCTTGGGCAATGGTACAGATGAATATTCGCATGAACATAAAAACTGCAGATCTTGTTGAACTCCTCAGATACACAGAATAAAGTGAGCTTAGAGCAACAGTTTTTGTAGCTATATCTTACTTGGTTCATTCTTAAAGAATTCCGCTTACTAGATCAGTGTTAAGGAAGAAAGATTTTCCATGTAATTTCGTTGTTACATTGGTAAACAGTCGGAGAAATTTTTAATGTCTCCAGAAAATTCTGTAGTTACAGTAGAAAAAGCAATCACTTAGAAACATTTTAAATAAATTTCTTAGGGATTTCTTTTCGGCAATGTTCCCATTGCATTATTCTTAAGAATAGCTGCATTTTACACATTGTTTTAGTTCAAAGAATCGATCCCTGATAGCTTAGCGTCTTCTAGTGTATATCAGTATATGTGTACGAGATGTTAGTCTCAATTTACTGGCACGAACTGCTGAGCATATACAGTAGGACAGGACAGGTAAGCCTTCATATTCAGCGATTAGTAAACATGCACGAGACCATCCTATGAGCAAGGCATCTTGTAAAGTGTTAGACTGTTGCATCAATTAATATACCGCAAGAAAATAATCAGAGCATATAAAAATATGTATAAATTTAATAAAAATGAGACTTCATTATATCTTGAATTATAATAGGCAATTTCTTGACATATTTAATTTTTGCAGATTAAATGCTGACTCACCCTATGAAGAGGACAATAGGTGCCATTTTTGGTCATCAATGAAGAGGACAACAGGTGCCATTTCTGTTCATTAACCTGCAACAATTATCTTTTACATCACTATAAAATGTTGTTTTAATCCAATTACCTTGAGAGCCCTGAGCCATTATGTTAAATTGTGTTTTCATTTTTTTGTAAGTGAACTTCATTCACAATTTAGGGACCAGTCGCTGAAGCAATTACTGTATCTTCCTCTGTAATATCTTGACAGCATCTACCAGTCTGGAATAAGATACACAATAAAGTTAGCAAAGTAAACGTGTTACACAAATTTGATTTAACCTTATTTGCAGTCATTTATATATTGTTAAGCTTTTTGCTAAAGACGCTAAATTCACTTTAATGATGAATTTTATAGCTAAACGTATAGTATAACACATTCTCATCCTGTATCGTTAGGTGAGTGGTATTTTTTACTAGGTAAATATTTACTGTAAATAATCAGAGTCCCAACGATGGGTAAACTGCGGCTCCTGAAGCTACTCTGTGCGGCTCCCTCACAATATTAGGCTTCGTTGCCATTTTTTCCTAAAATGTTGTATTAATTTATAATAATATAGTATGTACCAATATATATATATATATATATATATATATATATATATATATATATATATATATATATATATATATATATATATATATATATATATGTCGTGCCGAATAGGCAGAACTTGCGATCTTGGCTTAAATAGCAACGCTCATCTTGCCATATAGGACAAGTGAAAATTTGTGTATGCAATAATTTCGCCAAAATCATTCTGAACCTAACGAAAAAAATATATTTCACTGTGTTTGTTTAGTATTAAATTATTGTAAACAAATCTAAAATATATTTAGTTGGGTTAGGCTAAAATAAATTGTTCTTGTAATAATAAGGTTAGGTAAGTTTTCTAAGATTCTTTTGGAGCAAATTTAAAAAATTTTACATTAACATTACTGAAAAAAAATATATTTTTAAACGTATAAAAGAAAATTTTAGAAAGGACTTAATTTTAAATGAGTTCTTGCTAATTGACCAGTTTTACATATTCGGCACGACATATATATATATATATATATATATATATATATATATATATATATATATATATATATATATATATATATATATATATATGAAAAATTTTAATTTTGCTCCAAACGAATCTTAGAAAACTTACCTAACCTTATTATAACAAGAGCAATTATATATATATTTTTTTTATTTTTTTTTTATTATCACACCGGCCGATTCCCACCAAGGCAGGGTGGCCCGAAAAAGAAAAACTTTCACCATCATTCACTCCATCACTGTCTTGCCAGAAGGGTGCTTTACACTACAGTTTTTAAACTGCAACATTAACACCCCTCCTTCAGAGTGCAGGCACTGTACTTCCCATCTCCAGGACTCAAGTCCGGCCTGCCGGTTTCCCTGAATCCCTTCATAAATGTTACTTTGCTCACACTCCAACAGCACGTCAAGTATTAAAAACCATTTGTCTCCATTCACTCCTATCAAACACGCTCACGCATGCCTGCTGGAAGTCCAAGCCCCTCGCACACAAAACCTCCTTTACCCCCTCCCTCCAACCCTTCCTAGGCCGACCCCTACCCCGCCTTCCTTCCACTACAGACTGATACACTCTTGAAGTCATTCTGTTTCGCTCCATTCTCTCTACATGTCCGAACCACCTCAACAACCCTTCCTCAGCCCTCTGGACAACAGTTTTGGTAATCCCGCACCTCCTCCTAACTTCCAAACTACGAATTCTCTGCATTATATTCACACCACACATTGCCCTCAGACATGACATCTCCACTGCCTCCAGCCTTCTCCTCGCTGCAACATTCATCACCCACGCTTCACACCCATATAAGAGCGTTGGTAAAACTATACTCTCATACATTCCCCTCTTTGCCTCCAAGGACAAAGTTCTTTGTTTCCACAGACTCCTAAGTGCACCACTCACTCTTTTTCCCTCATCAATTCTATGATTCACCTCATCTTTCATAGACCCATCCGCTGACACGTCCACTCCCAAATATCTGAATACGTTCACCTCCTCCATACTCTCTCCCTCCAATCTGATATTCAATCTTTCATCACCTAATCTTTTTGTTATCCTCATAACCTTACTCTTTCCTGTATTCACCTTTAATTTTCTTCTTTTGCACACCCTACCAAATTCATCCACCAATCTCTGCAACTTCTCTTCAGAATCTCCCAAGAGCACAGTGTCATCAGCAAAGAGCAGCTGTGACAACTCCCACTTTGTGTGTGATTCTTTATCTTTTAACTCCACGCCTCTTGCCAAAACCCTCGCATTTACTTCTCTTACAACCCCATCTATAAATATATTAAACAACCACGGTGACATCACACATCCTTGTCTAAGGCCTACTTTTACTGGGAAAAAATTTCCCTCTTTCCTACATACTCTAACTTGAGCCTCACTATCCTCGTAAAAACTCTTCACTGCTTTCAGTAACCTACCTCCTACACCATACACTTGCAACATCTGCCACATTGCCCCCCTATCCACCCTGTCATACGCCTTTTCCAAATCCATAAATGCCACAAAGACCTCTTTAGCCTTATCTAAATACTGTTCACTTATATGTTTCACTGTAAACACCTGGTCCACACACCCCCTACCTTTCCTAAAGCCTCCTTGTTCATCTGCTATCCTATTCTCCGTCTTACTCTTAATTCTTTCAATTATAACTCTACCATACACTTTACCAGGTACACTCAACAGACTTATCCCCCTATAATTTTGCACTCTCTTTTATCCCCTTTGCCTTTATACAAAGGAACTATGCATGCTCTCTGCCAATCCCTAGGTACCTTACCCTCTTCCATACATTTATTAAATAATTGCACCAACCACTCCAAAACTATATCCCCACCTGCTTTTAACATTTCTATCTTTATCCCATCAATCCCGGCTGCCTTACCCCCTTTCATTTTACCTACTGCCTCACGAACTTCCCCCACACTCACAACTGGCTCTTCCTCACTCCTACAAGATGTTATTCCTCCTTGCCCTATACACGAAATCACAGCTTCCCTATCTTCATCAACATTTAACAATTCCTCAAAATATTCCTTCCATCTTCCCAATACCTCTAACTCTCCATTTAATAACTCTCCTCTCCTATTTATATATATATATATATATATACAGTCGACCCTCAACTAACAGTGGCATTAAGTAACGGCAATTTCGTCTAACGGCGCTTTATGGCGTACAAAAAATGCCTTAACCAACGGCGACAAACTTAACCAACGACGTTCGTCTGGAACGTGTGGATGTGCGTCCAGCCACTTCAAGAGTCAGTGTGCCATTGTTTACAAGCTGTTGCGGTCGGTTTCCACGTGTACCTCCCATACATTTTGGATTATTCCACTATTTCTAGTGCTTGTAACTGCTAAATAAACCACCATGGGTCCCAAGAAAGCTTCTAGTGCCAGCCCTTTGGTAAAGGATTTGAGAAACACGGTAGTATTCAAGAAAAAGTTTGTAGAAATATACGAAAGTGGTGGTGGTAGAGGGTGGTAGTAATGGTGGTAGAGGGTGGTAGTGGTTGTGATGGTGGTAGTGATGGTGGTAGAGGGTGGTACTGGTTGCAATGGTGGCAGAGGGTGATAGTGATGGTGGTAGAGGGTGGTAGGGATGGTGGTAAAGGGTGGTACTAGTTCTAATGATGGTAGAGGGTGGTAGGGATGGTGGTAGAGGATGGTACTGGTTGTGATGGTGGTAGAGGGTGGTACTGGTTGTGATGCTGGTAGAGGGTGGTACTGGTTGTGATGGTGGTAGAGGGTGGTACTGGTTGTGATGGTGGTAGAGGGGGGTAGTGATGGTGGTAGAGGGTTGTAGTGATGGTGGTAGAGGGTGGTACTGGTTTTCATGGTGGTAGAGGGTGGTACTGGTTGTGATGGTAGTAGAGGGTGGGAGTGATGGTGGTAGAGGGTTGTAGTGATGGTGGTAGAGGGTGGTACTGGTTGTGATGGTGGTAGAGGGTGGTACTGGTTGTAATGGTGGTAGAGAGTGGTACTCCCCCCCTGTCCCTCCCTTATTCCCTTCCTCTTTTTGGCCTTTGGGATTCTTCCCACAGGCCTACTGGTTCCTAGGTAGGGGGAAGGGTACCGGGGTCAATCCCATTCCATTGAGGTTCTTGGCAGTGGTGTAGTTTGCCTTGGAATCTGGATCACCTGGGGATATCCCGTTCCCTCTCCAGTCTCCTGGGGGTGGCTTTGGGTGTCTTTCGGGCGACAGGTGTATCTCTGGAGGCCGCCTTTCGGATTCCGAGGGTGGGGGCCAAAGGAGGTATGCTTTGTGGCAGATATCCAGCCGCCCTCTCTTTTGTCCACCGAGGTAGCTCAGCAGATGTGAGGTTGCTATCCTGGATTGCTGGTTTACTGGCATGAAGGGTAGGGTATAGTATGGGCTCCATGCTGCATCTGCACTACTTGCGGTGTTGAGGTCTTCTTGGGCACGGAGGGCGATTTCCAGCCCTTCCATTCCTCCTAGGAACTATTCCTCCCCGTTCCCCCTTTTTTTTATTCTTTTTTTTTTGTTTTATTTTCTTTTCTTTCTTTTTTTTCTTAAAAACTAAAAGAAGTAACCTAACCATGGAAGCCCAAGTCCATGAACCTGCTACCGCCGGGCCCCTTATTAGTATCACACCCTGTTCTGACCCTGCCTTGTTTTTTGACCACTCTTCAGACACTACTGATGCCCCTGTACCTTTTGCTGGTGATGTTTCATCACCAGCTTCAAGTACCGGGGTCTCGACTGACTCCTTTGATTTGTCTGACCTCCGTCCTCCATTGACTATGCTTCCGGCCTCTCCCTCTACAGCGCAGCAATTTTCGAATCGCCAGCCCGTCCCACGTTGGACCAACTCTGGTCCCACTTCTAAATGCCAACGACAATTGCCTGATGACAATACTTCGATACCTTCCCATTCTACTCAGAAAAGACCGACAGGTCATGCACTCCCTCTCCACGCTCAGCTTCGGACCGCACAATGGACTAAATTCTTTACTTTATGACCGACTACCTCTATTGCCTATCTTTCCGACCATAGTACTGGCAAGGTGCTCCTATGCCATGTTGGTAGAGATATTTCCTTTCATGCTCTCAAGAGTGGTACATGAATCAATTGTCACTGTCCAGAATGCTACCCAGGCTCATGATCTTTCTCTCCTTTCACATATCGATACTATTCCTGTCACTATTGAAAAACATCATTCACTCAATTCTTGTATTGGTACTGTCATTCTGCCCCATACCATAGTCCAACAGAATTTCCAGACATATGGCAATGACATTCTTGAACAGCTGGAACTCCAGGATCTCCCAATCCTCAAAGTAGATACTTATGTTCTTCCTGCCCGCGGGCGAAGATGATACCCTTGCAATGTGGCTCGATTAACTTTCGACAGCCGTGAACTCCCATCCTCTGTTTATATAGCTGGACATTAGTTGCAAGTTCAAAAGGTGATCCCTACACTGCAGCAGTGTAGAAATTGCTGGCGATTTGGTCACCCAGCAAAATATTGCAGATCTATATCCGAATGCCCAGTCTGTGGTGCCGATGACCATTCTAATACGTCATGTAGCCGACCTCCCTCTTGCCTTAATTGTCATGAGGCTCACCCTTCTTACTCTTGCCATTGCCAGGTCTACTTGAATGAGCGGGAAATCAGTTGCCTCAAAGAGGCAGAAGGTCTCCCTTATGCTATGGCAGTTTCTCATCTATGCCTCCAGGGGAGACTACCCCGTATTTCTTATTCTCGTGTTTCTAAACGTCCCCCCACTTCTAGGGTCCCATTTTCTGCATCCTCCTCTGTGGTTGCCCTTCCCACAGTCACTCCTGTCTCTAATTCCTTTGCCATCCTGGGCTCAGAAGTCCCTACTTCAACACCTCAGTCTGCTTTCACATCTTCGTGTTCTCCTTCACAAGCCCCGGTATCAACAAGACCTCGTACAGTACCTCCTCCCAATCACCCCTCTGCTTCTCAAAAGTCCAAAAAATCCCAGTTGCTCAAATCTCCTTTAACCCCTCCTTCCCTTCTTCCACCTCCACATTTTACCTTTCCAGTATCTGTACCTGGTTCTTCCCCCCTCTAAGGCTTTGTTACAAGTGTGGAGGTTCACCCTCCTCCTCGTACTGTGCCTTCTTTCCCTGTCCCCTCCCAAGTTTCTTCCTCTTCTGCCACCTCCCAGATTTCTGCCTCTTCTGTCCCCTCCCACACTTCTTCTTCAGTTCCCTCCACCCTTTCATCCCCCCCTACTTTGGTACAATCCATTACTGTCCCAGTCTTTACTCACCCTCCTCCTTCCATCTCCAATATTGTCTCCTACACATCGTCTTTGAATCTGAAACGCTTGAAGCTATCTCTGAATATATTGCAGAGACTAAACCATCAATGAACACTGATCCACCCCCTGTTCCTTCTCTTTCCTCTCCTCCATCTATGCAACTCCTTTCTTCACAACACTCCATTCCTTCGCTACTTGAACGTTTTCTGTTGCCACCACATGTGGACTTTTCAAATCCCTCTAGTCTATAGGCAGCCATACCTGCGGATTTCTGGTATGTTTATCGTTATCAATCATGGCCTATTTACAGTGGAATATCCGTGGCCTCAGAGGTAATCGGGGTGAGCATCAGCTGTTGCTTTCCCAGTTTTCCCTTGTCGGTCTTTGCTTACAAGAACCAAAATTACACTCCGCGGTTATCTATCCCATCTCAGGCTATAATTTATTGTATTCTTTGGATCCTTTTTCTGATGGGATCTTTAATGAAAGTGCCCTTCTTCTACGCACTGATATTCCATACCATCAGCTATTTGTTCATAGTTTGCAGCATTACACTGCAGCCCGTATCCACTTGCGTAAGTGGTATACAATCTTTTCTTTGTATCTCTTTCCTTCTCGGGCATTATCTATCCCAGATGTTGCCTTTCTTGTCTCGTCCTTACCGCCACCACTTTTGTTACTAGGCGATTTTAATGCTCATCATTTCC
The DNA here is from genome assembly GCF_038502225.1 of Cherax quadricarinatus. Classification (NCBI taxonomy): domain Eukaryota; kingdom Metazoa; phylum Arthropoda; class Malacostraca; order Decapoda; family Parastacidae; genus Cherax; species Cherax quadricarinatus. Next base: position 9,719,148 of record NC_091315.1, read on the forward strand.
TCAGGGGAAGTCTCACTGGGATTCCCGTGGCATTCAGTTAGAGGCTTTTCTCGCTTCTCACCCCCTCCATGTTTTAACACAGGTACTCCCACCCATTTTGATCCTCGTACTCATACTCTCTCTTGCATTGATCTCTCAGTCTGCTCTTCCTCTGCCGCACTAGACTTCACCTTGTCTGTTCTCCCAGACTTACATGATAGTTATCATTTTCCAATCATTCTTACTTCCCCTTCATATTCACCACCTCATCGTAGCCCATGCTGGCAATTTGATCAAACAAATTGGGACCTTTACTCACAACTGCTTTCAGTGAGGTTCCTTCTTCGTCCTCCACTGATGAGCTTTTACACCTCTTCTCGTCCTCAGTGTTAACAGCAGCTTCTCATTCTATATCTCAAACCTCGGGCAGGCATTCTCAGAAGTGCGTGCCCTGGTGGCCTCCTGCTTGTGCTCGTGCAGTACGTTTGAAATGCACTGCGTGGGGCAGGTACTGGTACAACAGAACCACTGAGAGGCTTCTTGATTTTAAGCAGAAGCGTGCAGTCGCTCGCCGTGTCATCCATGATGCTAAACGCACTTGCTGGCAAGATTATGTTTCCACCATCACCTCTGCTTTCTCTATGAGTGCAGTCTGGAAAAAAGTATGGAAACTGAGTGGTAAATGCTCTCCTGACCCAGCTCCTGTTGTACGGGTTGCCGGTATTGATATAGCAAACCCTCTAGATGTTGCCATTGAAATTGGCAGTCATCTAGTCCGTATTTCTCTGGGGCTTCATCTATGCCCCTCGTTTCTTTCCTAAAAGTCTGCCAGAGAGTTAGCACCCTTGGACTTTTCTTCTCTCAGAGAAGAACAGTATAATGTGCCTTTTACACTTCAGGAACTGGAGGCAACACTCTCAGCTTGCCGATCATCGGCAGCTGGGCCTGACGACATTCATATTCGGATGTTACAACATTTACATCAGTCAGCCCTTGCAGCCCTCTTACACCTTTTCAATCTTATTTGGTCACAAGGAGTTCTTCCCCAGCTGTGGAAATTTGCCACTGTTCTCCCTTTCCGCAAACCGGGTACTACGGGACATGAAGCCTCCCACTATCGTTCCATCGCTCTTACCAGTGCAGTTTCCAAAGTGATGGAACGTCTGGTAAATAGACATTTAATGTGGTATTTAGAGACACACAGTCTCTCCACTAGTCAATATGGCTTTCGTAAGGGCCGTTCTACCATAGACCCCTTACTACGCTTGGATACGTATGTTCGTAATGCCTTTGCGAATAACCACTCAGTTATTGCCCTATTTTTTGACCTTGAGAAGGCAAATGACACAACTTGGAGGTGCAATATTTTGGCCCAAGCCCACACCTTAAGCCTCCGAGGCAATCTACCATCCTTCCTTAAGAACTTTTTAACTGACAGACATTTCCGTGTTCGGGTTAATAATGTGCTCTCCCCAGACTTTGTCCAAGCTGAAGGTGTCCCACAGGGATATGTTCTGAGCACCACACTTTTTCTCCTTGCTATAAATGATTTGGCCTCACTTCTTCCATCCAATATTTGGTCATCACTCTATGTTGATGACTTCGCAATTGCTTTTGCAGGCACTGACTGCCACCTCATTACAGTTTCTCTCCAGCATGTGGTTGACCGTGTTTCCAATTGGGCCACCATGCATGGGTTTAAATTTTCCAGTACCATAACTCACCAAATTACTTTCACTAGACGCTCTGTCGTCTCCGATCATCCTTTGTACTTCTATGGCTCCCGTATCCCTGAACGTGATAGTCAGGTTTCTAGGCCTTCTCTTTGACCGTAGGTTATCCTGGAAACCTCACATTACCTCTTTAAAGGCAACTTGTCACAGCCGGCTAAACCTTCTTAAAACCCTTGCTCATCTTTCATGGGGAGCTGATCGTCGAAATTTCCTTGGCCTACATTCAGCCCTCATTTTGTCGAAACTCGATTATGGTGATCAGATCTATTCAGAAGCCTCTCCTACTACTCTCTCTAGCTTTAACCCCATCCATCAGCAAGGATTACGTTTATGCCTTGGTGCTTTTTGCTCTTCCCCTGTTGAGAGCCTCTATGCAGAAGCGAATGTTCCATCCTTGTCCGATCGCCGTGATGCCCATTGCCTTCGTTACTATGCTTGCTCTCATGATCTCTGCAATCCTTCCATTTATAGAATGGTCACCGATATTAGTAGACATTCTTTATTTGTTCGCCGCCCCTGTTTGCTCCGTCCTTTCGCTCTTCGCCTACATTCACTCTTGTCTTCCCTACAGTTACCACCTCCACCTTTCTATGTTCATGTAGCATCTCACTTTTCCCTACCCCCCTGGGAAGTTCCAGTTGTTCTAGTCTGTTCTTTCTCATTCCCTTGCTCGAAAGCCCAACTGCCTACGGTACCTTCCCGCTCTCTTTTTCTTGACCACTTCCACTCTAATTCTCATGCCATCACAGTGTACACAGATGGCTCTAAGTCTTCTGATGGCGTCAGATTCGCAGCAGTGTTTCCAGACAGCGTCGTGCGAGGGCGTTTACTATCTTCGGCTAGCATTTTTACTGCTGAATTGTATGCTATTCTTGCAGCACTTATTCGTATCGCATCTATGCCTGTGTCATCATTTGTGGTTGTCTCAGACACCTCACCCCCTAGTTCTCCGTATCCAACTTTGGCTACACTGTATCTCTACCAAGCATAAAGATATTGTTTTTTGTTGGGTCCCTGGTCATGTTGATGTACAGGGCAATGAACAGGCAGACACTGCTGCACGGTCAGCAGTACATGACCTACCAATTTCATATAGAGGTGTTCCATTTCCGGACTATTTTGCTGTAATAGCTACCCACCTTCACACCCATTGGCAACAACGTTGGTCAACTCTACTCGGTAACAAATTTCATTCTATTAAACCGAGCATAGGTTACTGGCCGTCTTCTTGTCATCAGTGCCGAGGTTCGGAGACTACTCTCTCCCGCCTTCGCATTGGCCACACTCGTCTTACTCATGGGTATCCCATGGAGAGGCACCCTGTTCCTCTCTGTGAGAAGTGTCAAGTTCCAGTATCGATTAGCCATATTCTGTTAGACTGCCCTCTCTATCAACGAGCACGCAGAATTTACCTCCAACGTCGTCTCCGCTCTACTACTCTCTCTTTACCTTAAATAACAAAAAAAGGCACAATACCGTGACTGGAACGATACACAAATAACCCGCACATAAAAGAGAGAAGCTTACGACGACGTTTCGGTCCGACTTGGACCATTTACAAAGTCACACCTTCTCTTCTTGCTGATGGACCCTCCTTTAATCCTGACTCTCTCACTGACTTCTTGACAACGACTGATTTACTCCACAAACTCTGATGATGATACCTTTCGCACTCCCCTCAGCCCTTTCTACCTCAATCTCTTGCTGCCCTCTACCTTTTCACCATCCACTGCCCCGCTATTCTCCGTAACCTATTACTCATCCATCTCCCTTTTGCCACCTGATGCCCTCGCTTCCTTCCTGCCCTGCAGCGCTGTATAGCCCTTGTGGTTTAGCGCTTTTTTTTATTATAATAATAATAATATTCTCAGTGTCGGTTAATATGCCTGTCTTGGGAATCTTCTGTCTTTCAGATAATATTTCTATGATCTAAATTTCTAATTTCTACTAATGCCCTTTAATTTCTCCTCATGTTATCTCGTAATCTTATGTGCTTGTCACTGTACCTGGAGAGGGTTTCGGGGGTCAACGCCCCCTCGGCCTAGTCTGAGACCAGGCCTCATGTGGGATCAGGGTCTGATCAACCAGGCTGTTACTGCTGGCCGCACGCTAATAGCTAACCACGTCTAACAGCTAAGGCTAACCCCGTCTAACAGCTAAAAGCGTTATATAACCATTCACAACTGACGTGGTTTGAAGTTTTGGTATGTAGACATTAGTCGGGCGTCACCAATCCAACAATCCACCTGGTATAATGAGCAATCCTTGATGTTTTATCACATTGCTGTTTAAGATTGTGTACAATGGACTCTACTAAATAGCTATCGATTATGTTTCTTCCCATGACAGAACTGTTTGGTACTATAATCTTTGGCAGTATCCCCCCCCGGCGGGTGATTACATGAACTAACGTGATTAAAGATATATATATATATATATATCTATATATATATATATATATATATATATATATATATATATATATATATATATATATCCGAACTTCCAATATCCCAAACCCCTCCTTTAAAGTGCAGGCATTGTACCTCGCATTTCCAGGACTTAAGTCCGGCTATATAAAAATAACCGGTTTCCCTGAATCCCTTCGCTAAATATTACCCTGCTCACACTTCAACAGCTTGTCAGGTCCCAAATACCGCTTGTCTCCATTCACTCCTATCTAACATGCTCACGCACGCTTGCTGGAAGTCCAAGCCCCTCGCCCACAAAACCTCCTTTACCCCCTCCCTCCAACCTTTTCGAGGACGACCCTTACCCTGCTTCCTTTCCCTACAGATTTATATGCTCTCCATGTCATTCTACTTTGATCCATTCTCTCTAAATGACCAAACCACCTTAACAAACCCTCTTCAGCCCTCTGACCAATACTTTTATTAACTCCACACCTTCTCCTAATTTCCACACTCCGAATTTTCTGCATAATATTTACACCACACATTGCCCTTAGACAGGACATCTCCACTGCCTCCAACCACCTCCTCACTGCAGCATTTGCAACCCAAGCTTCACACCCATGTAAGAATGTTGGTACTTCTATACTTTCGTACATTCCCTTCTTTGCCTTCATAGATAACCTTTTTCGTCTCCACATATACCTCAACGCACCACTCGCCTTTTTTCCTTCAATTCTATGATTAACCTCATCCTTCATAAATCCATCTGCTGACGTGTCAACTCCCAAATATCTGAAAACATTCACTTCTTCCATACTCCTCCCCAATTTGATATCCAATTTTTCTTAATTTAAATCATTTGATACCCTCATTACCTTACTCTTTTCTATGTTCACTTTCAACTTTCTACCTTTACATACACTCCCAAACTCATCCACTAACCTTTGCAATTTTTCTTCAGAATCTCCCATAAGCACAGTATCATCAGCAAAAAGTAACTGTGTCAATTCCCATTTTGCATTTGATTCCCCATAATTTAATCCCACCCCTCTCCCGAACACCCTAGCATTTACTTCTTTACAACCACAACCCCATCTATAAATATATTAAACAACCATGGTGACATTACATATCCTTGTCTAAGACCTACCTTTACCGGGAAGTAGTCTCCCTCTCTTCTACACACCCTAACCTGAGCCTCACTATCCCCATAAAAACTCTTTACAGCATTTAGTAACTTACCACCTATTCCATATACTTGCAACATTTGCCACATTGCTCCCTCATCCACTCTATCATATGCCTTTTCTAAATCGACAAATGCAATAAAAACTTCCCTACCTGTATCTAAATACTGTTCACATATATGCTTCATTGTAAACACTTGATCTATGCATCCCCTACCCACTCTAAAACCTTCTTACTCATCCGCAATCCTACATTCTGTCTTACATCTAATTCTTTCAATAATAACCCTACCATACACTTTTCCTGGTACACTCAGTAAACTTATTCCTCTATAACTTTTACAATCTCTTTTGTCCCCCTTCCCTTTATATAAAGGGACTATACATGCTCTCTGCCAATCCCTAGGTACCTTCCCCTCTATCTTACATTTATTAATCAAAAATACCAACCACTCCAACACTATATCCCCCCCTGCTTTTAACATATCTGTCATGATCCCGTCAGTTCCAGCTGCTTTACCCCCTTTCATTCTACGTAATGCCTCATGCACCTCCCTCACACTCACATCCTGCTCTTCTTCACTCCTAAAAGATGGTATACCTCCCTGGCCAGTGCATGAAATTACCGCCTCCCTTTCTTCATCGACATTTAAAAGTTCCTCAAAATATTCTCGCAATCTACCCAATACCTCCATTTCCCCATCTACTAA
>NC_091315.1:9730170-9828428 GCF_038502225.1 Cherax quadricarinatus
TATTTTCTCAAATTGCTTGTAGTTACTTTTCATGGGCTAGAAAGTTTCTTGGTGTAACTTTTCATCAGTCAAAGGGTTTGGTATATAAAGGTGTGAGGCGGAATTCTTGGCCAGAAAGAGAGTTACCCCAGGAAGCAGCGGATCTTCCAGGTGCTACTGTGAGTATTTTGATTTATTGTCTCTTTTGGGAAGCATTTGATATGTAAATACGTGTAACTGGTTTCTTTTTGTTGCTTATACTTTGTCATAACACCACTTATTATTACTTTACACAGTAACAGTATATATTTAGATGTACAGATAGTATGATGTGATTTTATATATATATATATATATATATATATATATATATATATATATATATATATATATGTCGTGCCGAATATGTAAATCTGGTCAATTAGCAAGAACCCACTTAAAATTAAATCCTTTCTAAAAAAATTCCTTATACGTTTAAAGATATATTTTTTTTTTCATTACTGTTAATGTAAAAATTTTTAGTTTTGCACCAAAATAATCTTAGAAAACTTACCTAACCTTATTATAACAAGTGCAATTTATTTTAACCTAATCCAATTAAATATATTTCAAATACGTTTACAGTAATTTAGTACTAAACAATCAAACATATTTTTTTCGCTAGGTTCAGAATGATTTTGGCGAAATTATTGCATACACAAATTTTCACTTGTCCTATATGGCAAGATGAGCGTTGCTATTTAAGCCAAGATCGCAAGTTCTGCCTATTCGGCACGACATATATATATATATATATATATATATATATATATATATATATATATATATATATATATGTGTGTGTGTGTGTACTGTATAGAATACTTAACACAAACAAATATTTTTTTTTTTTTTTTTTTTTTTTTTTTTTTTTTTTTTTTTTTTTTTAAACAGCTGATTTTACAGGTTAAGAGATGTTATCGTATTTCAGGGTCTCTACAAGCACACCCCTCAAGGAAGGTTCCTTGATGTTGGTGAGGGGCTCTTGATTTAGGGAATTGGATCTGTGCTCCAGTTCCCCGAATTAAGCCTGAATGCCTTCCACATATCCCCCCCCCAAGGCGCTGTATAATCCTCCGGGTTTAGCGCTTCCCCCTTGATTATAATAATAATAATAATAATCTACAAGCACACGTAGAATGCTGGGGCACATAAAGATGATACATCACACATGCTTGTAATACGTAACCCAGTATGTGATGCAAAGAACATGTTGCAATATACACAAGTAGATTAATCGAATAATTAGTGGTAACATGTAGAAAGTCATAGATAAATATTGCTACAACAAATAAAAATAGTATATTTATGAATTATTTAATATCGTCAGACATTCACGCGTGAGAATGAAAAAAAATATAAATAGTGAACGCATTAAATGTGTTAAAAGTGTGCATCCACTAGTATGCACCGACCACTAACCTTTCTAGAGAGTGCAGATTCAGGGCCCTCAGTCTATCCTCATAGGGAAGATTTCTGATACATGGTATCAACTTTGTCATCTTCCTCTGTACGTTTTCCAAAGAATTTATGTCCGTTCTGTAATACGGTGACCAAAACTGTGCATCATAATCTAGATGAGGCTTAACCAAAGATATATAGAGTTGAAGAACAATCTGAGGACTCCTATTATTTATACTTCTTGATATGAAACCAAGGATTCTGTTCGCTTTATTGCGAACACTAATGCACTGTTGTCTTGGTTTCATATTACTGCTAACCAGAACTCCCAAATCGTTTTCGCAGTTATATTAAGATCTACATTATTTAGTTTATATGTGACATGGTTATTTTCCTGTCCAAAGTTTAGAACTTTGCATTTGTCTATATTAATTGCTGGAGTGCTCTAATGTCCTCGTCAGAATGAATTCGACGGCCTATTATGGTGTCGTCGGCAGACTTTCTTATGTCGCTATTTATTCCCTCATCTATGTCGTTTACGTAGATCGTGAACAACAAGGGACTCAACACTGACCCCTGTGCAACGTCGCTTCTGACGCTTCCCCACTCTGATTTCTCCCCATTTATGCAAACTCTCTGCTGCCTATTTGTCAACCATGCCTCTATCCAGGAAAAAAATTTCTCCTATTCCGTGGGCCTGAATTTTCACTGCCGGTGAGCTTACCCGAGTGACTTTTTGAGTGGGCCTATCTTGTCCCTAATCTTACTTCTGTATACTTGAAAGAATCCTTTTGGGTTAGTTTTCGATTCTCTTGGAACTTTAACCTCATAATCTCTTTTTGCTTTTCTTATTCCTTTTTTTATTTCTCTCTTTAACTGAATATATTGATTTCTTAACTGTCTCTCTCCTCTTTTGATTCGCTTATATATGCCTCTATTTTGACCAGTGAGATGTTTCAATATATTGTTCATTCATTTAGGATCATTTTTGTTTGATTTTCCTATTTGGGACATAAATTGTCTGAGCAGCTAGAACGTCACATCGGCAACAGGAGGAGTTTGAGGTAATCAGTCCCTCAGCCTTGAGTCGATGTGATCAATCCATCAGTCTTGAAAAGGCTAAGGGACTGATTACCTCAAACTACTCCTGTTCTTCACAGTTCTCCTTTGTATGGACTGATGAAGCCACTGTGTGGCGAAACGTTTCCTCATTAAAAATACCCAAGTGTTGTACATGTGTGAGGAATGGTTTAAAAAACCGACAAGTTGAAGACTGAGACACTTATGCAACATATGGGTATCTTTATTGAGGAAACGTTTCGCCAAACAGTGGCTTCATTAGTCCAATACAAAGTAGAAAGGTGTAAGGAGAGGAGGAGTTTGAGGTAATCAGTCCCTCAGCCTGGAGTCCATGTGTTCAGTCCATCAGTCTTGTAGAATGTACAGCATAGGGCCGTAGACGTGGCTTATATACATGTATCTAATTCATCCTTTTAATTGTTTCGAGTTCATTCTTGGAGGGATATTTTGAAAACCTTATTTATACCACCTTATTTAATCCCATCTTCCACTTCAATTATGTCTTCCCATGTACTACGTCTTACAAGACACTGTAGGCTAAGGGCTCTCAATCTATCTTCATATGAAGCATTTCTCATAGGTGGATAAATTTTGTCATTCTTCTCTATATGTTCCCCAATAAATTTATATCCATTCTGTAATACTGAGAACAGAACTGAGCTACATAATCTAAACGAGGTCTTGCTAATGATGTTGAGAGTTGTAGTATAACTTCTGGGCTGCTATTGCTTATACTTCTTGATATAAATCCCAGTAAACTGCTAGCCTTAGTATGCACACTCAAGCACTGATGTCTTGGCTTCAGGTTACTGCTTACCATAACTCCTAATTACGTCCTTTTCAAGTTCTGAATGGTCACGTTCTGTCTTATTTACTTTATCAGTGTTAGGGTTATTTACATTTCCTAGCTTTATGACTTTGCATTTATCTACTCTGAACTCCATCTGCCATTTTTCTGACCAGACATTATCTTGTTTAAGTTCTCCTGAATTATAGTGGAACCTTCCTCTGAATTTATTATTCCGCCTATTTTTGTGTCGTCAGCGAATTTCCTCATTTCACCTGTTTTTCTCTTATCAAGGTCATTAATGTAAATTATGAACAATAGATTTCACCCCATTTATGCAGACTCTGCTTCCTTCTGGTCAGCCATCCCTCGATCCATAACAGGACTTTGACCCTAATGCCATGAGCTACCACTTTCTTTAACAGTCATTTGTGTGGTATTCTATAAAATGATTTACTGAAATCTAAGCAATGTCGTATTCTTTAGCAAATATTTAAATGCTTAAATGCCTCATATGCTAAGCCGAAGAAAGTCTGTAAAATAATCAGCCAGGAATGGGCCACCGTGAATCCATATTGAGTATCATGATCAATATATGTTTTACAATATGGCTTTTTATAATATCAGTAATTACTGACTAGTAATTGAGGTTAGGCTTATTAGACAGTAATTTGATGGTAATGATTTATCCTCTGCTTTAAAAATAGGATATGCATAAGCCATCTTCAACATCTCATAAACTACACCTGTTTGAAGAGATATATTTAATTGGTTAGTTAATAGTTTACGAAGTTCCATTTTTCCACTTTGTAAGAACCCTTGAAAAAAGCTCAGCGGGTGGGGGGACTTGTATTGCTTTAATCAGTCAAGCAGTTTGATTACCTTATCCCTAGTGACTATGATATTATTTTCTTCGGATCCACTATACTAATTAATTACTGACATATCATCTGTGTCTTCTTGAATGAAAACCTAAAGGAAATATTTGTTAAAACTCGAGCACATTTCATTCTCACTGTCAGTAAGCTTCCAGCATTAATTTTAAGTGCACCTAAAGTTTCTCTAATATTTGTTCTAAATACGTGAAAAATAATTTCGGATTAGTTTCCGAATCCTTAGCAACTTTAATTTCATAGTTTCGCTTAGCTTCTCTTGTCTCATTACCTTCCCTTTTAAAGTTAATATATTGATTCATTAGATGACTCTCACCTCTTCTGATACACCTATAAATTCCTGTCTTCCCTCCTCAACCAGGTTTAAGCTTCCTACACATCCGTTTTGAATTATTTTATTTGATCTTATTTCCGTATAGGGAAAATTTATCTTTGGCAGCGTGTATAGTGTTTAAAAAGTGTCATACTAATAGTTCTCTTCGTTACCCCAGTCCACACTTGATTGGTGTTACCTAAAACCATTGTAATCTGCTAAGAGAAAATCTGAATCATCTTCAATTCAATACTTCCATGCAATGTTAACTGTAATCTCTCGATTATTAACAAGGATTTTCATGTTTGCAAGAACCAAATCACGCGGGTTATTTCCCCTCACTGGCTCTGTCACAAACTCTAGAAAGTTGTTTGATTCTATATTCTCAGTCCAGGAATTCCAAACAATGTGACTAACGATAAAATCTCTTATACTTACTATCTTATTGTGCCTTGAAGCCTAAACAATTTCCTCCAAAAGTATTTCTTTTGGTTCCTATCCTAGGTTGGGGAACGATATATCAAACCTAAAATACATTTTTCATGCCCTCTAAAAATTCTACCTAGGCGAACTCTGTGAGTGTTCCTTTAGTTTTTATATTCGTTTTTATGTAGCGATTCAAGTTTTCTCAGACATACCTGGATTACCACCTTACCTCCCTTCCCATAATTTCTATCAACAAGGAACATAATTCCCTAAATGTGTCATTCAGCACATACTTTCCGATTCTTCAAATTAAACCATGTCTGAGTAATTGCATATACATCAGTGTTACCCACACATATGACTAATCTCAACTTGTTTACCTTGTTTCCAGCACGAAGACTATTTATTTGATATGTAATGAGGAAACCCTTTCTTCAGTTTCTTCTCTCTTCTCACACCCACTCCTCCACTGTCTCTGCTGGTCTCCATATCACCTACTGCCACCGAATTTCCAATATTAACCAATAATTATACCTCAATCTGCCTACAACCGATATCTACATAAATCACAATATCGCTACCCAGAAGACACACTGCCCACTTCTGTTGTACCATATTTCATTGTTTTCTCATGGAACTCCATACCTGTAACTATTTCTAGTTTAAAGCCCTACCAGCTCCCTCCACTGAGCTATCTAATGCCTTCATCCCAGCTCTAGGTAAATCAACACCATCCTTGGCATACATGTCATTTCTGCCAGAGAAGTGGTCCCAGTTGTCAATGAATGGTACTGCAATATCCTTACAGTGTTTGTCCAGTCAGCAGTTAACATCAATTGCCATGGACAGCCATTCATTTCTATTTCCTCTTCTCAGTAAAATGTCACATATTACAGAGCGCCCTCCCCTTCCACCTAATTATGAATGTTGCTGGCCTATATCTCCTGACCAAATCCTCACTTCTTCACCTGCCACATCATTCCCTGCAGCACGGAGGCAAATAATAGGATTAATCCCTTTACCATTCATAATGCGGTCAAGACGGCTAACAATATCCTCCATCCCAGCCCAGAAAAGCAAATTCAGTAGTCGACCCACATTCGTCAGACAGCACGGAGAACGAATTGAAGGTTTTAAATAGCAGTCTCCTGACTCTTACCATTTCCACCTCTCGCATCCTTCCTTTTGTTATTTAGCTTCGTTCCTTTCTGCTCTACCTCTGTTCAGCTTCGTTAGTTGTCCTGATGATTCAACACAGGAGGATTACTACAAATCTTCATGTTTCTTCAGTCAGTCGTCGTATCTCCTGGTTTCCTCCAACTCCTCCTTAGCCTGCTGGTACAGCTGCTCAAAACACGGCATTGTTCATTACGTTCACAGAGAGCTCACAAGCATAGAAGATGAAATGAATTACGGTTCTGAGGGAGATATGTGGTGACTCCTCCACGTAATTAATAATATTTACTTATGAATGAACACGGTGCACACAGCATTGTAACAGAGGCAATGATTCATAAATTAGTCGTCGGTTTCTGTATACACTGTGTTATTAATCTGTTCCATAGATAAGGGCCTGAAAGTTGGTGTGAGAGGGAAATTATGATACTTTTGATTATTCCATATCTCTGTCTGTATCTGTCTGTTTGTCTCTCTCTCTCTCTCTCTCTCTCTCTCTCTCTCTCTCTCTCTCTCTCTCTCTCTCTCTTTTACACAGGGTTTGACAAGGTTAAGGATCCCTAGCTTTATTGACAAGCTATTTACAGGTTAAGGATTCCTAACTTTATTGGCAAGCTAACAGCTGTTACCTACATCAGCTCATTTGAAAGCATTTTTATTGTTATGAGACATACAAGTAGGGAACAGGATGAAATTGGAGCCATCTGTGGACCAGCATTTTCATTTGATCAACTGACTTTATCTCGTTGACACCATTATGCTGTACGAATGTGTTCCATACTCGAGTCAACCTGGGTATATAGGATCTCTCTCTCTCTCTCTCTCTCTCTCTCTCTCTCTCTCTCTCTCTGAGGTAGCAAACGGTGATTAACTTCGACAAGAATGTGAGAAAGACACATATGCAGTAACTAGTACATTTATTTAGATGTATTGCTATCCACATGATTTTCCAGTCCAATAGAGAGGACAGAAAAACACAGAGTTTATGTAGTGAGTGGAGTCAGGTGGTGCACCAGCTGCAGGACATACGTAGGTGTTGCTTGAATTATGCTAGCGAAAGATTCGTTTGGCAAGTATTTCAGAAATCATAAAACTACCTGTGTTTTAAGTGATGGTTTCAATACACCTGAGCAAAAGCAAAGACATATTTATTAGAATTTTTTTCGGTTCTGGTACAGTGTCTTTTCAAATCACTTGCAGGTATTTCTTACCTGCAAGTGATAACAGCTAATTCTAAACAGCATCTGTGAAATAAGTAAATTTGTTGACAGTACTGGCATTTTGAAAGTTAAAGAGATGGCAATGAGTGTTACAGAGTATGGAGTAAACGTTACTAAAGTCGTATCTCTCTCCCCCATCCGGCTCTTAGGTGCCCCGGTGGCCTGGTGGCTAAAGCTCCCGCTTCACACACGGAGGGCCCGGGTTCGATTCCCGGCGGGTGGAAACATTTCGACACGTTTCCTTACACCTGTTGTCCTGTTCACCTAGCAGCAAATAGGTACCTGGGTGTTAGTCGACTGGTGTGGGTCGCATCCTGGGGGACAAGATTAAGGACCCCAATGGAAATAAGTTAGACAGTCCTCGATGACGCACTGACTTTCTTGGGTTATCCTGGGTGGCTAACCCCCCGGGGTTAAAAATCCGAACGAAATCTTATCTTATCTCTCTTTCTCTTTCTTACATTCTCCTTTATTTACATAGTGGTTTTATAATATGTCACGAGTCCTATCTTTCTTTACAAGCTAAAAACTATTACCTGCTTCAGCTCATTTATCCTTTCTTAATATGTCAAGCTTTAAAAACTATTACCTGCTTCAGCTCATTTATTTTTATGAGACATACAAATGCGGAATCAGATGAAGTTGGAGTCATCTGTGGGACAGCGATTTCATTTGGTCAACTAACTTTACTTCATCGATGTTATTATGTTGTGTGAACATGTTCCCGACTTGAGTCATTCTAGGAATGTATGATCTCAGAGGAAATTATGTTCTTCAGGAGGGTACAACCAAAGAGTAGATGCTGCTAGCTACACGTCTTGTTGTATAGAATCAGTCTTTTCACTGTTCGTGAAGCCAAATTTGGTACCTTGATGACATTGACCTTATACATAACAGTAAGGCCATCCACATTCTTCTGCAACTGAAAGCTCTGCTGAAATGACTGATCTGTCCTGGCTGGGTCCAGACGAGAGACTAGTCGTATTGTTCTGTTCTTTATTCTATCAAGCAGTCTTAGATGAGATGGGGCAAGCAATCCAAGAAAGTAGAACATTCTCAAGGTGTGAGCACACTTGAACCTCGTACAGAATCTTGCAGCCTCTACTGTCAAGCAGATACTGGCAGCCTTGTTTGCAAGTTTTACATCGTGGATTTTTCATAGTGAATTTGAAACCAAATTTCACTCCAAACATATCAACGTTATCCCCAGGTTCCAGCATTCTCCCAGTCATTCTTACCACTGATCCAGCATTACCTCATGGTGCCTAGAGACCATCATCATTTGTGTTTTATCAGAAGCCAATTTAACATGCTATCGTTTTTCCCAGACTGATACAGCTGTAAGCTGGTGATTGATGTAACTGAGAGCAGCTGGCATTTCCTCTCTTGAAAACGTAAACGTTAGATTACAGTCATTGCCTATGCATGAGATTCTGAGATGAGTTCAAGACAATCATTGAAGTAGACATTCCATAACATAACTTCGGTGTATCTGTGTCTAGCATTAGGCATATTAGGAGAGAAGTAAAAAATGAAACTGAAAGTTATAGGAATGCTGAAGGGAACGGTTGAAGTCCCTTGATCTGTATTCCCTGGAGCGCAGGCGAGAAAGATAAAAGATAATATATGCATAGAAAATCCTAGAGGGACTAGTCCTAAATTTGCACACGAAAATCACTCCCTACGAAAGCAAAAGACTGGGCAGGAGACACATCCCCCCAGTGAAAAGCAGGGAAACCACGAGTACGCTAAGAGACAGCACAGGAAGTGTCAGGGCAGAAGACTGTTCAACCGCCTCCCAGCATACATAAGGGTGATTACTAATAGACCCCTGGCTATCTCCAAGAAGCCGCTGGACAGGCACCTAAAGTGAGTACCTAATCAACCAGACAGTGGCTCGTACATCGGTTTGCTAGCGACCAGCAGCAACAGCCTGGTTTACCAGACCCCTGATCCACCAGGAGACCTGGTCACAAGTCTCCTGGTGGACCAGCTGGGGCGTTGATCCCCGAAACCCTCTCCAGACCGACCGATGTTGTAGTGGCCAGGTTTAGGCTTAGTTACAAGTACTTGTGGCAGCTTGGCAGACACAGATGATCAAACCAAATGCAAAGTATATGGCCAACCCTATGGTCACTATCTTGAACATTATGTGCTTTATTGCCCACCTATTGAGGAATATGAAGATAAGCGCTATAATAGCCTATGTGATATGTTAATATATCTTATTTATTGAAAATAAGATACCAGATATATTAAAGAAATCTCCTAAATTTGCTTGTAACAGATAAGTGAACTATAGATATAAATCAAGATGTACTCCTGTAAGCCCTTTTTGGGCCTAGTTCCTAGGTTTTGTGTTTATCCATATACTGTTGCACTACCGTCCACAGGTTGATACAGGGTGTACAATAAACTAGCAGCTTCGGAAGCAAAATCTTAATTTTAATACAATACAATATAGCGACAGTAACCTATTCCTGGCTTTGGTTATTATTGTCATTAATATTATTACCATGGTTAGTTTAAAAAAAACAGTTCCAGTAAAAACATGAGTGAGAATTGTTAACTTTGAAAAAAAAAATCTGGAAAGTATGGGCCAGTAAGTCTGCTGCATCGTTCCATCATTCGAATGTTCTTACCATCTTATGTAACAACCACAACACATTTATCCATAAAATGAGAATTAAAGTAAAGTTTCAGTGTTCGGTATATACAAAGACAAACAGCAGATGGTGTGTACCGCTGACCTGACCAGCGGTACACACCAGAAGAGTAACTCCCAACCACCACTTGTAGTGCAATATTGTGGAAAACTTATCATTGAAACCTAATATCAACTAATTCATGATATCTCCACTACCGTTTTTTTTGTTTGTTTGTTTTGTTTTGTTTTGCCATAAGATCGATGACAAACATGTAGAGGGCAAAGACTGAAGTAGGAGAGTGAAGAGAAAATACTGTAAACAGAAGGTAACAGCCATTCCTAACATTCACTCCTAGGGTGAATGTCAGGAATGGTTTTTGTCATATAGCCACGACTTGTGTTCTCACCGCTACACGAGACAACACCACAACATTACTCATTATAAGTTCTGCTGAATTCATAATTTTCTCTCAGGACTCGTGGTAGAGACTAGAGCAACAATGAAGGGAGGAAGTGGAATATCCCAGCTGCTGCTACTACTGGCTCTTCTTTACTTGTAAGTAATCTTTATTCTGAATTACTTTTTTGTGTATTTGTTGTTGAAGTAAAAGTTGAATATTTAGCAGACACAGTAAACTTATTTTTAGTGTTCCGAAAATATTAGATACATAGTATTTTTTTTTTACCAGTGGCTAGGATTTTAGACACTCAAAAATCGTTTTTTAATGTTAATGAATTTGAAAATAAAATTTGAAATATTGTTGTGAGCAAATGAGACGTTACATAACACCTGGTTGTTAAGTATACACAGTAGTTGACAGGGATACTGATAACAAGAGTATGCTAATCTCGAGTATGATAATCTTGAATAACAGCAAAACGTTAAACGTAACACAAAAACCTATCATTCAAAACATGCCACACTCTTTATATTGTCTCTGTGAACCTCAGATATACAGAATAAAGCACAATGCAGAGCAATTCTGAAATACTAGATTACATCTCTGAGCATACCGTCGGCTTGGAATATGTCCACGAAAAACCACCTAAATATTCAATTCAATTCAATTCAAGTTTATTCTCTATAAGGGTTACACTGTGGGGTTTACAGGTTTTGGGTATTGTGTGGTTTACATGTTATAAAATAGTAATTACAGAGGGGGGCACTACGACACCTAGCATGGCTAGGCATTTCGAGCAGACTTAGATTAATTCTTAACATTAAATCCTTACAGATTATGGTATTCAGGCTAAGTGACTACATCATAATTTGTGAGTTTAGCAATGTGAATGCTTTTGTTTTGGCACAATATAAAGTGTCTATATTGGAGCATCATAGGCAAGCTTATGACTAGTTAGGATTTATTGTTTTAAGATTAAGATTGGTATTTCTGGGTTTATAGTCAGTGGGTGAGTATAATTGTGAACCACCAGGTGGTTATCATGTAGTTAGTTGTGTGTTCAACATGAGTACTGGCAAGGCGCCGAGTATAGATGGGATATCAAATGATTTTTATAGAATTCAATGGGAGCACATTAAGTACTGTCTGGTGAAGGTCATGAATTGTATGCGACGGGAGGGACAGTTAGGACAGACTCAGCGAACGGGTGTAGTCGTATTAGTACGCAAAAAGCAAGAGGGAAGAGTATTGAGTGAGTACAGGGCTATTTCGCTAATGTGTGCCGACTACAAGATTTTCGCGAAGATACTGGGCAATAGGATGAAGAAGGTGTTAGGTGGGGTTATTCATAAGGGGCAGATGGGTATTCTGGGCAGATGCATGAGAGATGGGCATGGCAGCATTAGGGATTTTTTGGAGGGTACATTCGCTGCCTGGATGAGGTAGAGTGCGGTCGTGCTTTGCACCCCTCTACTGTTTCCCAGACGAGCTACTCAGTCAACAACATGGCGCCAGGTGTGCGCAGGAGAGTGAATACTGTGGGCATTGAACTCATTAGTGGGGCTTTAACGCCTACGTCAGTCGATGTGTTATTGCCTAAAATTATAAGAGAGACATACGGCATCAGAGACGAGGATTTATATGGAGTGGCACTGAACGGTGTATATAGAATTTTCGTGAAAGTGCTAACTGCTCAAGTATACGAGGCTTTGGTTGATCGTTACCAAGATGTCAGCATTAACGAAACACCGGCAGTGAGGGTCAAGTTGACGGATGTATCACGACATTATTCGTGGGTTAAGCTCCGCAACGTGCCTTTTGAGGCTGATGAGGTAGATATTCGAAATGTATTCGAACGTTATGGAACTGTATATCTGGCCCAACCTGGCAAATGGGTAAAAGGTGCTTACACAGGATATCCTGAGGGTTCTTTTAATCTCAAAATGACGCTAAGGCATCCTATACCCTCGTATGTATATCTCGAAGAGTTTAGAACCCAGGTAATGGTAGCGTATGCGGGGCAGAGACGTACGTGCCGACTGTGTGGCTAATATGACCATATGGCGGCAGACTGTGGCAAGCGGAGTATGGCTCCTGGGCCGGCAAGGGGTGGAGCACCTGCGCATGAGCACCCGATGCCTAAGGAAGAACGGGGGCAAGGAGGAGGGCGTGGTCGCATGTGGAGTGAAGAGGTAGTGGCTCCTCCTGTGGAATTGGAAGAAGGGGTGATCCATGAATCACCTGGCCCATCAACAGTGGCTCCTGGGCCGGCAAGGGGCAGAGCACCTGCGCATGAGCACCCGATGTCTAAGGAAGAACGGGTGCAAGGAGGAGGGAGTGGTCGCATGTGGAGTGAAGAGGTGGTGGCTCCTCCTGTGGAATCGGAAGAAGTGGTGATCCATGAATCACCTGGCCCATCAACAGTACAGTTGTCAAGTGAGGAGGTGCAGGAGGGCGCAGCAGTGAAGGCTATTGAGGAGGAGTTGGAGACGGTGATACAGGCTATGTTACAGTCTACGGAGGTGGAGAGTTACAGCAAACAAGAACCTGGGATCAGGGCAGAAGGTGTGTGTGGGGAAGGGGAGGATCAGGTGGCACCTGTGGTGGACAGTGCGAGTGCCATGGAAGGACATGGAGGCGGATTAAGGGTGGTAGAGGTGGAAGTCCATTGTGCTGGCTCCCAGGACTCAGATATGGAAACTGAGGGAGCTACAAGGAAAAGGGCAGCAGCGTCAGATTCGGACGATGTTCTGACGCCGGCGCAAAGGCCGGGGAAAAAGACATGGGGTTATGGTACCCAGAGTGACTCTGCGAGAGGGCCACAACAGAAGGGGGGGGATGGTTGGGAAGGAGGGGGGAGTCTGTGGCAAAGGCACAGTCCAGGGGAACGGTCTGAAATGGAAGAATCTTGACATGAGGCGGGGAAGGAAACCTTAAACTGGCCTCAGGTGTGTAACAATAAATATTAATGGTCTGTGTGATGGTGTTAAACGGGAGTGCTTCAGGATGTTTTTGAATAGGTACAAAGTTGACATAGCTTTTGTGCAGGAGCACAATTTTAAGCTTGGTCGTGAATTAGTGGTGCCTGGGTATCAGGCTTATGTGTTGCCGTCTGAGCGTTTAAAAGGAGGAGTGGGTGTGTTGATCAGGGAGGCGAGCCCGTTTGTATTGCATAGGAAAGAGGGGGGAGGGGGGAGAGTATTACGTGTGGAAGGATGGTGGATGGGAGAGAGAGTGGCGTTTGTGTGTGTGTATGCCCCAGCAGAAAGTGACGTGAAAGTGAAGATGGATTTTGTGCGGGAGGAGCTCGTGTACTACCTACGCACGTTACCGTCTGTGGCGATTGTGGGGGGGGATTGGAATTGTGTAATTAAGAGGACAGACGTGGAACCCAGAGGAGCGGGATATTTTTCCTCAGTCTTGGAGGGCCTGCTTAGAGATCTTCAGTTATGTGATGCTTTCGGGGGAGGTCTGTGGGAGGTGGAACATACGTTTATAAGAAGGGGATATGCGGCTCGTTTGGACAGGTTATATTTATCTCAGAGGGTTTTGGTAGAGTCTTTTAAAACTATTGAGATGGTGTCTTCCGATCATAGGGCAGTATTAGTGGAGGTGGGATGGGATGCTTTGGCTCGTAGGCAGGGAAGTTATTGGAAACTGAACACGATGGTTTTGGGGGATAGGGAGGGAATGGAAGCGTTTGCAATATTTTGGGAACAGCTCTGTGCCGACAGAAGGACTGAGGAAGATGTGGTAGGATGGTGGGATAGTGTGGCTAAGTTAAGAATACGTCAATTTTATGTGAGGGAGGGCAAATGCATTAATCAATTGCGGTATGGTTTGTCAAATTATTTAGAATCTAGATTACGGGATTGTTACGAGGGGGAGGCGGTGGCCGGGGTGTACCCAGTGGAGGATATACACATGTTGAAGGACAGGGTACGGGATTTGCAAGAAGAACGTTTTGCAGCTGTACGGGTACAGGCGGGGTTGGATGAAGTACTCTGGGGCGACAAGCCATCAGCTTGTGTGCTGCGAGGCCAGAAGGTACGACAGCGAACGACTACAATACCTGGTTTGCAAGTCATATCTTCTGTGGGGGGTTTTAGAGAGGGTCAGGTATTAAGGGACACCAAGGGGATGAGTGCATATGCAGATAGATGGTTTGAGGAATACGGGAAAAGTAGTGGGGTGGATGGCGAGGTTCTTGGGAAGGTATGTGAGTATGTGCCGTGCAAACTGGGGAGGAGTGATCGGGAGGCACTGGGTGGGGTCATTGAGGAGGGGGAAATATGGAGAGCCCTTATGGACATGAGGAAGTGTATGGCACCCGGGATCGATGATTTACCAAGCGAATTTTATGTACAGCACTGGGGTCTGCTTGGGGGTTTCCTAGTAAGGTTAATGAATGCCATGAAAGACGGAGGTAAGATGGGAGAATCTCAGGCAATGGCGGTGGTGGTGTTGGTCCCAAAGGGTAAACAGCAGAGTACCCTTCGGGATTACCGAGCCATTTCGTTGCTTTGTGCTGATTATAAATTATTTGCGAAAATTCTTGGGAATCGGCTTAAATGTGTTGTGGGGAGGGTCGTGTTTGAGTCTCAGTTTGGGTTACCTGGTAGGTCAATGGACGAGGGCCACGGGATTATCAAGGGGTTCCTGGAGGACATGGAAAGGGGAAGAGGGGTGTTGGTGGCGTTGGATTGGCAAGGGGCTTATGATAGGGTGGAAAGAAAGGCTTTGAGGGATATTCTCCTATGACAGGGGTTTGGCGAAGAAATAGTGGAGTGGGTGGATACGTTGTACTCAAACGCAAAGGTAAGGGTGCAAATCAATGGGTGTGTGGGGGGGGGAGTCAACATGGAGCGGGGTCTTCGGCAGGGATGTCCTTTATCACAAATATTGTTTGCATGTGTTCAGGATCCCTTTTATAGGATGGTGGAGGATCGTCTAAGGACGGGGGGGAGGGATGGTGAGCTGAAGCCGTTGCCTGGTTTGGTGGGCTATGTTGATGATACCACTATTTTGGTAAGTGAGGAGACACGGTTAGGACTTTTGGGGGAAGTTGTACACACTTTTGGGAGAGCTACTGGGATGAAGGTAAATCTGGAAAAGTCAATGATCATGGGGCTGGGAGAGTGGGCAGAGAGATTAGACTGGGGATGTGATGTTGTGCAGCGGAGGACCAGGAGTCTGAAAATCTGCGGTGTCATGTATGAGGCTGACCTGAGTGCTGCAAGGGTTAGCAATTCGAATAGGATGGTGGAACAGGTGCAGCGACGGTTGGGAATGCTGCGACCTCACCATTTAACCCTTAGGCAACGTGCAATTGTCATCAATGTATTACTATATAGTAAAGTCTGGTTTGTTTCGGCTGTGATGCCGTTAACAGGAACGGCGATCACGAGTATTCTTAGAATGGTGTTCAAATTTTTGTGGGGTTCAGGGTGCAACTGGTTGCGAAGGGAGGTAGTGACATTGCCGGTATGTAGGGGAGGGTTGGGTTTGTTGGACTTGAGAAAGCACGTGAAATGTGTGTTTATTAAGAGGAAAGTGATGAGTGCAGGTGGATGGAGGGGATGTCAGCTAGATAAGGTACATGCTCACATGAGGAAATGGTATGGAGGGGCGGAAATGAAGGAATGTGAAACAGTGTTACGTGCCTTAATGTTAGCCAGGGAACCGGGAAAAGTAAAGGTGGGATATGTAGTGGCGCCAGTTGAAGGGATCTACCCCATGTATGCATGGGATGTAATATGGCGAAGATTTAGTAAATTAAGGATAAGACCTAGGGCGCGTGAGGTTATGTACCGTTTCCTGCATGGGATTTTGCCAACGGGAGCGATGCTCCGAGATAGGAGGGTTATTGAGGGTGGGGGGTGTGGCAGATGCAGTGGGGAAGAGACTGCGTATCATGTCGTCTATTTTTGTGAAGGTTTGGAGTGCATCAGGGTATGGATGAGTAAGGTAGTGGTGAGGGTGGGAGGTCAAGGTGTGTCGGTATTGCGAGCGTTGAGTCTTGATATGAGTGGTGTGGATGAGAGTGTGGTAAGAGGTTTAGCATATGTCATCGTGGACTACATATGTGTTTTATGGGGTATGAGGGGGAAGGTGGGTGGGGATGTGACATTTTTGGGAAAAGGTGGGAAGAGTATTTTTCTGAGGGTTATAGAGGACTAACAATAGGGAATTTATTGGCGCTATAAGGGGCTTTAACTGCCGGGGTGAGTAGGTTGGTAAAAGGGGGGGGGGGGGTTCAGGGGATTTCAACGGGCTCACCTCCTTGGGTATGCAGTGATGTGGTTGGGTGTGATTGGAGGTACTAGTGTGTGACCAGATGAGAGGTTGTGCAAGATTAGTTTTGCTTAGTTCCCTTGATGGGGAAGGTGTAAGGAGCAGATTAAATATATAACATGTATTAATGTATAACCTATAAATTATATAACATGTATATTTCTTTGGTAGCGTATTATGTTCCACTTGCACTGGTATTGCAATTGAATTTGAATTTTCTTGAGAGGGTTTTCCTCTCACTATTTCCTTGAAGCACTGAGTTATTTTTGCCTTTTTTGTAACGTAGTCCAGCATCAGTTCTGACGTAATTACCTATTATTATTATTCTTATTTAAGGTATTGTAATTTTGGTAGTCCTGTACCATTCATGGTTGTAAATAATGTTTCCTCAAGTGACATGTGTCATAATAATCCTAAATTGAGGATAATTAATGTCATGATTATTCAGGTTGGTGATGGGGTTAGTTTTCAATGTGTGTGTGTGAATGGGGGGGGGAGGGATGATGGGTCACCTGTGTTGCAGCACAGGTTTCTTAATAAGGCATATTGTAGGTCTGGTGTAATTTGTTGCGAATTGTATTACGGGTGATTGTCATTAAGCTTGGTGCATTATTGTGTTGAGGTTGTAATTTTAGGAGTTTTATTTATAGCCATTTTGTGGCCTTTGTTGTTATAACTTTATTCCTTCTTAAATTGTGATATGTTTTAAAAACTTGTATATAGTAGACTGTCAGATGTTGCCTGGATTGTTTTGTGTTTATATATTGTTTTATTGATGTTGTCATTGTTCATTTTTTTTTTAAGTGAACAAGGGAATGTGGACTGTATTCATTGGTGGGGAGAGGGGACTGTAAGTAATAATGGGTAGGTACCATTATATCTATGAACCCTTGTGTACTTGTGAAACAATGCATGTACGGCAGTCTGTAGGTTGTGTTAAGTTTATTTTAAGGGCCTTATGTATGTGCTTATTCAGTAGATTGTGTAGTGAAAGTTATTGCTCATCATCAGTGTCAGTGTTACATATTAATATATGTACCTATAAATATTTGTACATGAAGTTTTAAATAAAATATAAAAAAAAAGTTAGTTGTGTGTTCAACATGAGTACTGGCAAGGCGCCGGGTATAGATGGGATATCAAATGATTTTTATAGAATTCAATGGGAGCACATTAAGTACTGTCTGGTGAGGGTCATGAATTGTATGCGACGGGAGGGACAGTTAGGACAGACTCAGCGAACGGGTGTAGTCGTATTAGTACGCAAAAAGCAACAGGGAAGAGTATTGAGTGAGTACAGGGCTATTTCGCTAATGTGTGCCGACTACAAGATTTTCGCGAAGATACTGGGCAATAGAATGAAGAAGGTGTTAGGTGGGGTTATTCATAAGGGGCAGATGGGTATTCCGGGCAGAAGCATGAGAGATGGGCATGGCCGCATTAGGGATTTTTTGGAGGGTTGCAGCGGAGGAGGGTTTTTGGGCATTGATTGGGAAAATGCATATGACTGTGTGGATAGAAACTTTCTGAGGACTAGTTTGTTGCATCTCGGTTTTGGCATGGGAGTGGTGAGGTGGGTTGATACATTGTATTCATCTGCAATGGTGAGAGTACAAATTAATGGCAGGTTGGGAAGGCCTGTAAGGATGGAGAGGGGTTTGAGACAGGGGTGTCCCCTGTCTCAAATATTGTTTGCGTGTATGCAGCACCCATTTTATGGGCTCGTTGAGGGGAGGGGGATTTTAAATGGGGAGAAGGATGGGTGTATAGATGTGGTGGGGTATGTGGATGATACCACTGTTCTGATGGCCGGAGTGGAGGGATTGCGTACGGTGGAAAGTGTGTTGGAGCTTTTCGGGAGGGCATCTGGCATGCGGGTGAACAGAGCAAAATCAAGTTTGCTGGAGGTGGGTGCCTGGGTGGGGGGGGGGCTTGGGGTTGGAGTTTGGGTGGGAAGTAGTGGATAGGCTAAAAATTTGTGGAGTTATATACATGACAGATGCGCTAGAGGCTAGGCAGGTGAATTAGGAGGTGGTGGTGGAGAAGGTAGTAAAAAAGTTAAGGAGTTTACGGGCGGGGGATGTCACCTTACAGCAGCGGGCGATAATTGTAAATTCATTAGTTTATAGTAAAGTGTGGAGTATGGCTGTGGTGTATCCACTGCAGACTCCAGACATACATGAGATTCAGAGGAGGGCATTACGTTATGTTTGGGGTTTCGGGAGGGCATGGCTAAGCAAGGAGGTGGTGTTGTCGAATATACGCAGTGGAGGAGTAGGCCTTTTAGCGTTGGGGCCGAGAGTAAAGGCTTTATATGTGAAACAGAGGTTCGTTAGGGAGGGGGGGGAAAAGAGGGGTTAGAGTGGGGAAAGTGATGAAGGATGTGAGGAGATGGTGGAGCGGAAAAGAATTAATTGAATGCGAGGATATGCTGAGGTTATTGTTATTGATTAGGGAGGTGGAAAAACTTAGGGTGGGGCGTTTGGTGACGATGAGCAGAAGGCCGGAAATCATACAGGGGGTATCGGTTTATCCCTTGTATGATTGGGGTATGATATGGAATGACTTTCGAAAGCTTAAGTTAATGCCGAGAGTACGGGAGTTTGTATATAGGTTTATAATGGGGATATTAGCATGGAAAGCTGTTTTGTGTTCAATGGAATTGTTGAGGGAACAGACCTGCGATCACTGTGGAGAACAGGAAACAGCTTTTTATGCGGTTTATTTCTGTGAAGAGTTGAGGGAGGTAAGGGTGTGGTTAGCGAAGGTTTTTAGGTTGATGGGTGGGGGTAATGTAGAGACCCTGCGAGCCTTAACATTAGAAGTACGCGGGGTCTCCAGAGAAGTGAAAAGGGCGATTATGTATGTAGTGGTGGATTTTCTGTATATTTCCTGGGGGATGAGGGACACGGGAGGAGGAAGAATTAGGATTAGGGCAATTGCGGCGGGCATATATAGAACGGTTTGCGGAAACAAACTTATTTACAGGGGACAGTGGAGGACACGTTTTCCGGAGTCCTACTGCAAACTTACGGTCAAGGGCCTCATTCAGTTGGCGAGCTAATTATACGTAAAGGACTGGTTTCCTTTATAAGCGGGTTGACATTAGTTTTTCGGAGGGAGAGTATATAAGGTAAAGACTTGCGAAGGAATGTGAAGGTCGGGAAGGTATGTACTGAGTGGTGCTGTGTTGACATGTAAGTTTTGTGTGCAAGATTTTGATAAGCCCAAGATTTGTATAAAATAGGTCCTTGAGATTAAAAGAGAGTTATAGAAGTCAATGTCCATGTTAGTCTACCAGTTTTTGCAAAGATAATTTTTCTGGTATGTATTTTCGCAGTTTTTTATTGTAATTTTGTAGGGAATTTCTTTCCTCTTAGATGGGGTTGATATTTGTTTTTACATAATTTGTTTTCCATCACTTTTGTAATGTTATTAAGTTTCGTTGCTGATGCAACGTATGCTGTAAAAATCTTGCAGTTGTTGATGCTTTATACGCTTATGTAATTTTGTGTAATGCTTAATTTTGTTATAGAGTAATGTTGACGGATAATTACCAGACTTTGTTCTTAAGTTAAATCTCATAATCAGTTGCATGTATATATAAAGTTACAAAAATTATGTTTGATCACTGCTGTGATCAATACGTGTGCGAATGATGTGGGGGAGGGCCCCCTCCAACAGTTTTGTGTGTATGTGTCAGATATATTATCATTTTGTATAATATGTGTCAGTGAATGGTGTGTATGTATTTTGCGTGTTTCATAATTTTTTTCTCTTGCACTTGTGATATAATTCTTCGTAATCTTGTCCAGATCCTGTATTATTGTGGTATTTAATATTTTATACTACCTTGTAATTTATGATGTTTTAAATAAAATATAAAAAAAAAGTTAGTTGTCGGGGTGTATCAGGGAGATAAGATGTTTTCTAACTGTAGTTTTGAAAGTGATGAATGTGTCTGCAGTTCTAGAGTTTTCAGGTAGGATGTTCCAGATTTTAGGTCCTTTGAAATACATTGAATTTTTTTAAAGGTTTAGTCGAACACGGGGAATGTCATAGAGATGTTTGTGTCTGGTGTTATGCCTGTGGATCCTGTCACAACTATCAAGAAAGCTTTTTAGGTCAAGGTTAATATTGGATTTTTTTTATATATATTTTATTTAAAAACATAGTATACAGTAGACATGTATATCACACATAATTGACGTGATCACAAAACATGAAACATTTACAAAGAAAACAAAATTCCTTATAATTAACAAATACCATACATCAAAAATTGCTACTGTCCTACCCTACTTACGTGCCCTTAACTCATATGACTGTATATACAAAACTTTCTATGTGCACTAATGCTTTGGCCTCTCAATTTATATTGTAATATTAGCATTTAATACACCAAAACATTCTGTAGCTATTCATCCCCGAATTTTTGTATTTTGTTTTTAAAACCCCTCAGTATACAATATACGTGTATATCATACACGAGAGACTCAAATCACAAAATATGAAGACATATATAAGTGCTACAACATCCGCATGACTAACAAAAAAACCGCTACAAAACTTTTTTTTTAGAACAGTCTAAAAGATAAAATAAAAATAATTAGCTCCTAATCTTTCATATAATTATAATCTCATTGCCGAGAGACTCACCGCACTTACAACTTCGTGCAGGCACATGCTACCCCCCCCCCTTTTTTTCCTTTTATCTCTCACCACCTATCCTAATTACAGGGTGATACAGGCTTATACTGTATTTCCATCAGAAACAATATACATTAATATGACAGCAAGTGTACATGGCCTTGGGTCCCACGTTGGACATCAGTACCATTACCAGTACAGAATACAATGATATAATACTGAACATATCATGAGAATAAAGATTCATCATGCACATACAATAGTCATATAATTAAAAAATTCACATACAGGTTCATATATGTTCCGTCCTTATTTTTTCAGCAATAACACGGAAGAACAAAACCGGTTGACTAATCTGACTCAATCCCCATTATGGGCATTGCACAATAAAAATTGCCACTCCTAACCAATACCTCACAATTCATCATAATATTCATATGTCATTACAACGCACACATATACATGGTTAGGTACACTAGAGAAAGATGACATTTATGTGATGATAAAATTGACGAAGCCTGACACTACAAAGATCATGAATTCATGAATAAACACAGCGAACCTAAGTAACAATTCAAATTTTGTTGACAGCAATGAAATGTACCTGGGTTAAATGCAACCCACAACTGTAGTTAACACCGGATTCCTGTTGTAACCAACCACTAACTTTTATACCTAAAAGCAGAAATTTTCTACCACAGAGCAACTATGCAGGGTCACAGCACCTCACAAACAAAAGTTGAACAACGATCAAGTTTAACTTGGGTGCAAAATTAAGATCATACTGCGCTAAACCCGAGATCTCAAGATTTAGTTATCATGGTTTAAAGATTATCCTGTATGCAGTGAACATAACCATAGGTTGCCAAATTTATCATGCATCTCCTTCCCACTCCATTCATAGCCCTCCCACCATCCACACAACAAAGGAGCCTAAACCAACCTACCCTCATGCATCCCCCTGTAGGAGACCAACCCTTTGCCCGCCCCCTGGGTTCACGAGGAGGAGGCCCCCCACAGTGAGATTCCGGTAACCCTCCGAGAAGCTAATTACCCGCCGCCCCCCATAGACTTGCCTATTCCTACACATCGTTCATTAAAAATCTCGCTGCTAACGCTTTTATTCTCAACTCTCCCTGAACCTCCCTCATCCCCCAAGATACATGTAAATAATCCGTCATGACATACATTAAAGCCCTACCCACATCACCCGGCACCCCAGTCACATCCAACAATAAAGCCCTTAGGAATGGCCATTTCCCCCCCCCCCCAAAAGTCTGATAACACTCACCATCCATACTCTCACCCCCTCCAAAGAGGGACAAAAAAATACCGCATGAAAAGCCGTTTCGGTGTCCCCACAGTGCATACATGAGGCCTCTCTTACAAGACCCATTTTACACAACACATCCCTAGAGGCCAAAATTCCCCTTAGAAAACGATATACTAACTCCCGTACCCCCGCTGGTATTCTAAGCAAGCCAAACTCCCTCCATATGCTCATCCAGTCATATGTTGGATATACAGCAAGCCCCTGTAAGACACCCTTACTCACCACAGCACCCACCATCCATTTGACCTTTAATTTGGACACCTGTTCTACATTCAATAAAACCCTCAACATGTCTTCACAATACCTCAAATCCCTTCCATACCACCATCTTCGTGCATCCTCCATTACCCTACCCACCCTGACTCCCCGGTTCCCCCCAGTCCGGATATATCTTTGTTTAATATATAAAGCCATTACTCTATGACCCAATGCCATCAGGCCAAGACCCCCACGTCTCACATCCGTCATCACCACGTCCTTGCGCAACCATGCCCTCCCAAACCCCCACACATACCTTAGAACCTTCCTCTGGATTTCCGCAATATCCTGTGCTCTTAAAGGGAACACCTCAGCCACTCCCCACACCTTACTGTAAACTAGAGAGTTGACCACTAAAACTCTCTGTTATAATGTTACGTCCCTAGCCCTTAAGCCTCCAAGCCTACCCAAAACCCTGCCCGTAACTAATTCCGAATTTATCTTCCTACAATCCTGCACTTCCGCCATGTACCATACTCCACAAACCCTAATTCTGTCCACTACTGACCATCCCAACCCCTCCCCCAAGCTCCCGCCTATCCAATCCCCCACCTAAAATAGTCTCTACTTCATTAAATTAACTCTCATACCCGTAGCATCCCCAAATATCTGAATGACTCCACCAACCTTCCTTGGATCTTCTTCATGCATTACCAGAACTGTAGTATCATCTACCTACCCAACAATACCCCCCCGCCCACCCCCCATTATCCCCTGTCCATCTATCACCTCATCCACTAGCCCATAAAACGGATTCTGCATGCAGGCAAACAGTAACTGAGAGAGTGGACAACCCTGCCTCAAACCTCTCTCTATCAGTACTGGGTCCCCCAACTTACCATTAACCTGTACCCTAACAACCACTCCCTCATACAAGGTTTGCACCCATCTCACCACCCTCCCCCCCAAACCCAACTTCTCCAAACAAACTCTTAAGAAATCACTGTTCACACAATCATATGCGTTAGCCCAATCTAAACCCTTGTCATTCCATTAAGGGCTACACTGTACAATTCATCGTTCGGTATCCCGTAGACGTCCCTAATTATGGCCGGTAACAGTACATGCATTGTCGCACTGCTTAATGTTCCTCAAACCAATTCAATACAGACAGTATTTACTCTCTGGCTGATACGATCTGCCATGTTGGTGCCTAAGTCAAGCAGTCACCACCAGGTGGCGTGTAGGGAGACTCAAGAAGCGTCCTTTCTTCCCAGTGGTCGAGAGACGAATGTATGTATTGGTGTAACCCTTGCTGTCTTGAGTATTTATATCACAAGGCCAGTAACTACACAAATCCAAACCATACAAACCCATTCATGCTTCCTCGGCAGGCCTTCATACCACTACCCCCACTCATCCTGCAAACTAACGGCTCACTCACACTTCCAGTCCCCTACAGTATTATCCCTGTGCCAATTGAAGGAGACGACTGACCGTAAGGCCACGGTAGGTCTCTGGAAAACAGATTCCCCATTTTCCCCTGTAAATAAATTTATCTCCTTCATTCCCCATGAATTATACAGAAAATTCGTTACCACATACATGATCGCCCTTTTCACCTCTCCAGGGACTCCGCTTACATCGAGCATTAAAGTGCATAGGGTCAAAACATTACTCCCACCCAGTAGACTAAAGACCCTCCCCAACCACGACCTCACCTCCCTCAATGCCTCACAAAAATAAACCACATGGAATGCTGATTACAATTCCCCACAATGTAGACAGTACTGTTCCCTCACCACGCCCATCAAATTCGATACTGATTTCGACACCAAAATTCCCATTAGGAATCTGTATACTAACTCACACACTCTCAGCCTCAATCAAAGCTTCCGGAAGTCTGCCCATATCATCCCCCAATCATACAAAGGGAACACGACTACCCCATGCATAATCTCCGACCTCCTACTCATGGACACCAAACGCCCCACTTTAAGATGTGTGACCTCCCATACCAGTAACAAAACCCACAGCATATCTTCACATTCGATTAACTCCTTGCCACCCCACCATTTATGTACATCCCTCATCACCTCCGCCACTCTAATCCCTCTTACCCCTCCTGCCCTGACGAATCTCTGTTTTACATATAAGGCTTTCACTCTCGGCCCTAATGCTAGAAGACCCACCCCCAGCTACTGACATGGCACATAACCACCTCCTTACTTAACCATGCCCTCCCAAAACCCCAAATATAATGTAATACCCGATGTTGGAGCTCATGTACATCTTGTGTTCTCAAAGAATATATTTCCATCACACCCCACACTTTGCTATAAACAAGAAAATTAACTATCGTCACCCTCTGCTGCAAGGTGACATCTCCTGCCCTTAAATCCCTTAGCCTACTCACTGCTTTATCCACCGCCCACTCTGAGTTTACCCGTGTGGCCTCCTGCTCATCCGCCATGCATATAACCCCACAGATCTTTAGCCTATCCACTACAGACCACCTGAACTCCAATCCCAAATCCCCCCCACCCAAGAGCCCCCCTCCATGAGACTCGATTTTGCCCTATTTACACGCATGCCCGTCGTCTCCCCAAAAAGCTCTAAGCACCCTTCCCACAGTTCACAAACCCTCTACCCCATCTATCAGGACAGTGGTGCCATCCACATACCCCACTATACCGACACAACCGTCCCTCCCCCCTGAAACGTCCCCCCCTCTACAAGCCCATAGAATGGATTCTGCATGCTCACAAACAAAATTTGAGAGAGCGGGCAAGCCTCTCTCCATGCTTACCGGACTCCCCAACATCCCATTAACTTGAACCTTCACCATTGCCGATGAGTACAGCGTCTCAACCCACCGCACCACACCTTCCCCAAAACCCTGACTCAATAAACTAGCCCTCAAAAATTGTCTATCCACACAGTCATACACGTTCTCCCAATCGAGCCCCAAAAGTCTTCCCCCTTGCAACTCCCCAAAAAATCACTTATGCACCCATGTTCATCTCGCATACTTCGTCCTGGGATTCCCAATTGACCCCTATGGATAACAGTCCCTATAACTTTCTTCATTCCATTACCCAAAATTTTCGCAAAAATCTCGTAGTCTGAACACATTAGTGAAATAGGTCAATATGCATTCAGGACACTCCCCCTTCTGCTTCTTGTGGACCAAAATGACCAACCCCATTCTTTGTGTCTGTCTTAGCTCCCTCTCCTGCAACATAAAAGTCAAGACCTCCACCAAACAATGCTTAACATACTCCAAATGAACCCTATAGAAATCATTTGATATCCCATCTATTCCTGGCGCCTTGCCTGTAGTCATGTTGAACACTGCCTCCTCTACTTCCCCTATGCTAATCCTACCCCCAACTAAACCCCCATCCCCCCTTGCCTCCTTAACCATCTCCCCCCCCCCTCAACACTTTGTAGCAATACCCTCCTCCCTCTGCCTCCATTTCTCCCTGAACCAATGATCAGCATAATTACTCATGCCTTCCATAGTTGTCAGTGCCTGACCCCTCTGATATCCACCTATACCCACATTGACCTCCAATTGCAATAAGGTTGACTCCTGCCTCACCTGAAACTGTTGCAAAATGCTATCCAAAGGCTTGTCCCCCCACAGCACAGCCTCCACTCCCACCTGCACACGCACCACATCAAAATGTTCATTATGGATTTCAGCCAATCTACCCAGGAGTTGTTGAATTAGACACATGTACAACTCTTGGGTATCTTTATTGAGGAAACGTTTCGCCACACAGTGGCTTCATCAGGCCATACAAAGGAGAAACTTGAAGAACAGGAGGAGAATGAGGTAATCAGTCCCTCAGCCTTGAGTCAATGTGGTCAGTCCATCAATCTTGAATAGAATACAGCATATGAGCGGAGAAGCAGCTTATAAACCGGCATATGAGCTTCTCCACTCATATGCCATATTCTATTCAAGATTAATGGACTGACCACATCGACTCAAGGCTGAGGGACTGATTACCTCATTCTCCTCCTGTTCTTCAAGTTTCTCCTTTGTATGGACTGATGAAGCCACTGTGTGGCGAAACGTTTCCTCAATAAAGATACCCAAGAGTTGTACATGTGTCTAATTCAACAACATGTCAGTTCTCTGAACCATTCATCTACTACCCAGGAGTTGTTCGACGGTTCCATACTGCCCCCCCCCCACTCCTCTCATAACACTCATTCGGCTGACCTTCCAAACAATTCTGTAAACCATATCTCCACCAAGCCTCTTCCCTGCCCGGATGTTTAAAGAATCCCGCTAAACCAGATTTAGCCCACCTCTCCCACCAATCCAAAACACACATCCCCACACCCTGTGACCTCAAAAGAGATTGCCACCATTCCCCAAAAACTTTGCTCACACCCTCCCCCTTCAGGAACCTCACATTCAACTTCCAATAACCTGGGTAGGTCCTAACCATCCCATCCCACTCCAGATTTGCAATAACCGCTCTATGGTCAGAAAACCCCACATCAAACGTCTGAACCCCCACTACCCTGATCGCGGCCGTTGCATAAAATCTATCCAATCATGCAGCATAACACCTGCATACAAACGTATGCTTGACCCTCCAACCACCCCACCCCACCACATCAAAAACCCCCACATCACTCAACACACCCTGCCCCCCACAGTTTCACATCGCCCTGTCTTATAACACAATTCCAATATCCACCTATCACAGTGACTAAAGGCAAACCCCTAAAATAATACATCAACACGTCCCTCACGAAATTTTCCTTGACTCTATCATTGCCGTACGAAGGCACATATACACCAATAAAACAAACCCAAGTCTCACCCCACACCCCCTCCACCCACACCACCCTCCCACCCCCCTCCTCCCACCCCAAAACATGCAAGGGACTGGTCTCCTTCACAGCCACAGCCACCCCACCTTTCAACCTTAACGAGCCACTCACATACAGATTATACCCCTTTAAACGCAACTCACATCCAAACTTGTAATTATACTCCTGGATAAAACAAATGTCGACATCAAATCTCCTTAGAAACCACATCCTCCACACTCTCTTAACTTCAGCCCTCAGGCCATTGACATTGGCAGTAACTACCCTGGAGTATTACAGTAAGGGCGGTTTTCCCCACCGCCTTTGCAGCTTACTCGAACCACTGGGCAGCTGACTGGTGCTGCTTTTGGCACTCTGCATGTCCTGACCTCCATCCCCCCCCCGGAGCCCAAGATCCTTTCAGCGCAACAGTACTAGTACCACCATGCACCGGTGACTTCATCATGGTCGTGCAATATTTCTTCCCAGGCCATTGCTCTGGCATTATTACTTCATCCATGTCCGATACCCCCGCCATTCATTTTCGTGAACCAGCTTCCCCACACATGACGTCATCTTCCATGGCCTCCTGGTGCACCTCGACCACCACCTCTCGCACCTGTCCCTCCTTACACAGAGTCTCCTCACCGTGTGGTGTTCCCAAGCACTTTAGTGCCTGGGAACGGTGTCACCAAAGGGCAGGTGCCTCGGAATTGGAGCGAGGGGTTGGTAGCTGAGCCGACGCCTGTGGAGACTATTGATACGAGTGAATTGCATAAGGATGGGCTGTTGGAGGCGGTCTTGCACGACTTCCTGTGTGAGGTGGAGGGCAGCCACGGAGGAACGGCGGGTGGCCATGAGATGGTGGGGATGTCGGCGACACCAGACGGTGAGGAGACTCTGTGTAAGGAAGGACAGGTGCGAGAGGTGGTGGTCGAGGTGCACCAGGAGGCCATGGAAGATGACGTCATGTGTGGCGATGGTGGTTCACAAAAACGAACGGCAGAGGTGTCAGACATGGATGAAGTAATAACGCCAGAGCAATGGCCTTGGAAGAAATCTTGGACAACCATGATGGAGTCACCGATGCATGGTGGTACTAGTACTGTTGTGCTGAAAGGATCTCGGGCTCCGGGGGGGACGGAGGTCAGGACATGCAGAGTGCCAAAAGCGGCACCAGTCAGTTGCCCAGTGGTTCGAGTAAGCCACAAATGCAGCTGGGAAAACTACCGTTACTGTAATACTTC
This sequence comes from Cherax quadricarinatus, assembly GCF_038502225.1. Lineage (NCBI taxonomy): Eukaryota > Metazoa > Arthropoda > Malacostraca > Decapoda > Parastacidae > Cherax > Cherax quadricarinatus. The sequence goes on from NC_091315.1 coordinate 9,759,091, forward strand.
AGGGTAGTCACTGTCAGTGTCAATGGCCTGAGGGCTGAGGTTAAGAGAGTGTGGAGGATGTGGTTTCTAAGGAGATTTGATGTCGATATTTGTTTTATCCAGGAGCATAATTACAAGTTTGGATGTCAATTGCATTTGAAGGGGTATAATCTGTATGTGAGTGGCTCGTTAAGGTTGAAAGGTGGGGTGGCTGTGGCTGTGAAGGAGACCAGTCCCTTGCATGTTTTGGGGTGGGAGGAGGGGGGAGGGTGGTGCGGGTGGAGGGGGTGTGGGGTGTGACTCGAGTTTGTTTTATTGGTGTATATGTGCCTGCGGACGGCATTGCTAGAGTCAAGGAAAATTTCATGAGGGATGTGTTGAAGTATTATTATAGGGGTTTGCCTTTAGTCACTGTGATAAGTGGAGATTGGAATTGTGTTATAATTATGACAGGGTGATGTGGAACTGCAGGGGGGGGGATTTGTTGCACAATGTGTGGGGGTTTTCAATGTGGCGGGGCAGGGTGGTTGGAGGGTCAAGCATACGTTTGTATGCAGGGGTTATGCTGCACAATTGGATAGGCTTTATGCAATGATGGCAATCAGGGTAGTGGGGGTTCAGACTTTTGATGTGGGGTTTTCTGACCATAGAGCGGTTATTGCGAATGTGGAGTGGGATGGGATGGTTAGGACCTACCCAGGTTATTGGAAGTTGAATGTGAGGCTCATGAAGGGGGAGGGGGTGAGCAAAGTTTTTGGGGAATGGTGGCAATCTCTTTTGGGGTCACAGGACACGGGGATATGTTTTGGAATGGTGGGAGAGGTGGGCTAAACCTGGTATAGTAGGATTCTTTAAACGTCAGGGCAGGTAAGAGACTCGGTGGAGACATGGTTTACAGAATTATCTGGAAGGTCAGCTGAATGATTGTTATGAGAGGGGTGCAGTATGGGACCATCGAACATCTCCAGGGTAGATTGGCTGAAATCCATAATGATAATTTTGATGTGGTGTGTGTGCGGGCAGGCTGTGCTGTGGGAGGACAAGCCTTCGGGTAGCATTTTGCGACAGTTTCGGGTGAGGCAGAAGGAGTCAACCTACCTCTTCCTGCCTGTATATACCCGTCCTGCTCTACTTCTCGTTAGTGTAACTTTGTAAATGGTCCAAGTCGGACCGAAACGTCGTTGTAAGCTCCTCTCTTCTATGTGTGGGTTATTTGTGTATCGTTCCAGTCACGGTATTTTGCCTTTTTTGTTATTTATGTTATGACATGGTAGCACTAGATGGAGAGCGTCATCCTCTGTGAGGAGGGTGTGCACCTTTTCTTTGTATCATTTATTTTGTTGGATATTATAGATGTGATGCTATGTATGTTTTGTACAATGTTTTTAAATAAAATATAAAAAAAATCCACAGGTGGAAGTAGATCATGCCTATAGGATAGGCAAGCATAGAATTTCCTGTATCAAGAACCCAAGATGCTGCTTGTCTAACTTACAGGCATGACCTACTTCCACCTATGGATTTGTCCATGGTGACTCCACCTATGACTGCTTCACCTCACGTGTCTGCAGTATATAAGAGCCTTCTCCGCGCGTATCCTGCACTCTGTACGAGACTGGTGGACTGATCACATCGACTCCAGGCTGAGGGACTGATTACCTCAAACTCCTTCTGATCTTCAGCCATTCTACTCTGTATTGGGCTGAGGAAGCCACTGATTGACAAAACGTTTTCACAATAAAGATACCCAAGTGTTGTACAAGTGTCTAATTCATCATTCTCACATCATGCTTAAGTTATTTATTTTATAGTATTAACACATCGGCCGTTTCCTACTGAGGCAGGGTGACCTGAAAAAGAAGAAACGCTTTCGTCATTAACTCTTGTGTAGGCACACACCCTTCAGAATGCAGGCACTGTACATCCCACCTTCAGGAATCAAGTCTGGCTAATCAGGTTCCCTAAATTCCTTCATAAATGTTACTTTGCTCACACTCCAACAGCACGTCAAATCATAAAAACCATTCACCTCGACTCGCTCCTAACATGCTCACGCATGTTTGCTGAAAGTCCAAGCCCCTCGCACACTTAATTTTAACCTCCATTACCCCAGCCCTAGAACCTTTCCTAGGGCGACCCATACCCCACTTTCCTTACACATCAGATTTATATGTCCTCCAAGTCATTCTATTTTGTTTCCACCTCGCCAAATATCTGAACCACCTCAACAACCCTCAGCCCACACCTCCAAATCTCCAAGCTATTGATTATCTGCCTCCAGCCTTCTCCTTGTTGCGACATTCACCACCCATGCTTCACACCTACTATACTCTCATACATTCCCCTCTTTGCTTCCATAGATAACATCTTTGTCTCCAGACTCCTCAGTGCTCCACTCACCTTTTTCCCCTCATCAATTCTATGACTCACCTCATCTTTCATAGATCCATTTGCTGACAAGTCCACTCCCAAATATCCGAATGCATTCACTTCTTCCATACTCCCTTGTTACGAGTATGCCCTTACCCAATTTATATTTGAGAAATATTCCAGTAGGATATTGCTCAATATTTTATTATTATTATTATTATTATTATTATATATTATTATATATATATATATATATATATATATATATATATATATATATATATATATATATATATATATATATATATATATATATATTGTATTATATTATTTTGTTAGGCGTTAATATTAAGTGATTTTCATGTAGTGGGAAACCTCTAGTTAGAGTACTGGTTACTAGTTCAGGTACTGGTCTGTCTCCCTCAGTCACGTGATTCAACCTGACGTCAGCTACCGCTCACTGGTACAGTCAGTAGGTTCACACGCTCACTCCTGAGTAGTACACTGCATTGCAGTTTCACACCTAGTCTGATCTCCGGTTTCTAGAGTTCACTATTCATATACACATCCCTTGCGCGGGATTATCGATAAAACTTCCTGTCTGGATAATTTAAATTTAATGTCTGTGAAGACATTGATAAGGGTTATGTTAGCAAGTATCAGTTACTTCATGTCATATTTTGATAGCCTAACTCTACTACTGGGAATTATGTCTTCCCAGTACTTGTGTCGTAACAGTAGCTGTGTATATATAATTGTATCCTGTAAATGTAAAGGAAAAAGATAAGTAGTTTTATTGCTCTGTATTAAGATTATGGTTCATAGAGATATGACGATTCTATTTAAGTTTTATTGTTATTAACCCGTAAACGGTCCAAACGTATATATACGTTTTTTCAACATTTGAATGTAAAAAAGTAGATCTTTTTTTTTTTTTTTTTTACATTTGAAAATGTGTAAAAACAACGTAGATCTACTTTTGTAGCACTACACATGTGAAAGTAGATCTGCTTGGACCGTTTATGGGTTAAAGAGTTGTGGTCATCCTACAGAAAGAAGGTTAACAAAGAAAGTATTTGGTTAAGAACGCAATATTTGCAATAGTAAAACCTAGTTGCTATTGGAGTTCTCCCCTAGACAATAGCCAACATAGCAACTGATACCCCATCAAGGATCAGTGGCCTAATGTTAAATACTCCATATGCAACATCCCTCCCTCTGAGCTGATATCCAGTCTTTCATTAAGTAAATTTTTTATCATCACTTTACTCTTTCCTATGTTCACTTTTAATTTCCTTCTTTTACATACCCTTCCAAATTCATCCACCAACCTCTGCAACTTCTCTTCAGACTCCCCCAAAAGCACAGTGTTGTCAACAATATGCAACTGTGACAACTCCCACTTAGTGTTAGATTCTTTCTCTTTTAATCCCACACTTCTTAAGTTATAAATCCCCTCAAGGAAGGTTCCTTGATGTTGGTGAGGGGCTCTTGATTTAGGGAATTGGATCTGTGCTCCAGTTCCCCGAATTAAGCCTGAATGCCTTCCACATCCCCCCCCAGGCGCTGTATAATCCTCCGGGTTTAGCGCTTCCCCCTTGATTATAATAATAATAATTAAGTTATAAACAATATTTTTTTTAAAGAAAGCACTGTACAAAAGTATATGTACTGACTCTGGAATAAAACTGTACGAAAATATATAATTACTCATTAAACACTTGAAAGTTAAGCATAATAAAAATAAAAGTTGCTAGAAATTACCTGCACAAAGTTTACAAGGTATTGCCTGAATTATTACATGCAAGTAATTTGGGTGAGGTAAGTAAGACTTATTCACATTAGGCACAGGACTGTTACTCCCTACATGCCCACTCCTTCACCACTCGCAAAAAAAGCTTGACCTGACATTCAATTAATGATTTCAGTAGCAATAATAGTAAAATAAAAGTGTGGAATGTATATTATTTGGCTTGCTGGGTACACAGAATATAATTATTGTACAATGCATATAATGCAATAGTGTTATTAGGAAAGAAATCCGTATTACCGCTTACCATTTAATTACTGTAGTTGGATCACACCACAATGCCTACCTAACATAGAAACCTACACTGGCCAGCATGAAATGTAAGTGAAAGGACATATTGTAAGTGATGGCGTATTGTCCGTATTGTCCACCATCCACATGCACTTATGGAGGTGGCACAAATTTTCTGTCCCAATTCTTCAGCGGGGGACATTAACACGGGTTCCTATTACAATTTCGGGCCGAAACGCCCAATTATGGCCTCGATGACGCCGGATTAAATTTCACTATTTACAGACCAGTGCTCACACAATTCACTATGGTATCTTCCTCCGGTATCACTCTGTGGCCACTGCACACCCTCCTTCACACAAAAATTTTTGAAGGGTCAAATCAGCATCATATTTTAATACACATTTATATTATTCATATATACACATGCCGAATTCAGGAAAATTGTAAAAAAAAATCCATAAGTTTTCAGTTTCTAAAGCTTTTGTTCTCATTATAATTCATTTTCAAATCGTCTAAAAATTATTTTTCTAGACTGAAATTTCCACACTTCCATTTTTGTTGAAGATTGTGATAATAGTTTCCAAGTAATAACTTGCAAGTGCCTCTTCTGTCTGGCTTCAATACATTAAAATCTTGTGTTGCACTCATTTACGTGTATAAGGAAGAGGAAGCACCGAACCTGTAGGAGTCAAACATCGCTGTGGAATAGCGGCAAATAAATTTGGGTCCAAGGAAAGGGAAAGTAGCTTAAATTCCTTGTATAAAGAACGCCTTTATAGTACCTAAACACCTTTGTTGAGAAATGGTACAACTAAGGTTAAAGATTAAATATAGGGAGAGCTTAGCTTGATAGACAGCTTTCACCTACATAGCCGACCCTGCAGGCGAGGTCTTGAGAAGCTGTCATAGCCACTTCTCAATGGGGTATTATGTCAGCATATTTCATTAACTGATTGCTCACTGAAAAACTTGCTTGTGTGGACTCAAAGGTTATTAGATCGTAATGTTCTCAACTGCGCATTCATTAGAACTCGATTACATCTTAGTGCACTTACCTGGGTATATGTATCTAACCCATAGTTACACCCGGATATCTTCAATGACTTGATTGAAGAATATTGTTCTTTGAAGAATGTCACACTACACTGTTTGATTAAAACACTCGTACACTGTTCATCAAGATTTGTTCATTTATTCACAATCTGATTACTAAAGCTGATCACACTTTTCTGTAAGTGTTTATTGCATTTTGTGAGACACTTTGTTCACACTAACACGCAGATCAGTGTTCTTTGTTGGTTATTCCGGTGTCAGCGTGAGTCCCAGTAGGATCAGAAGTAATTTGACCTCACAGCATCCCCCCGTACCTCGCTTGTCCCCAGCATAAAGGAAAAGCTGACCTGGTATTTTTCCCCTCCTTGCCAAACTTCCACTATGAAGCAAAGCAGAATGCTTGATTCTTGCTGTCTTAAGCATAGACAGCAATGTACACTATCTTTACCATGATAATAAACTGGGAGCAGGATTTTCCTAATTGTCCTCCTAGGGTAAGAGACGGACTGTGTCTTATCAAACTAAACTATTTGCAACAGTGTAATCCAGTGCAACAGTGTGATCCAGTGTAATCTACACCTGTCACCTCAAATGAAGTGAATGACAGATACTTTCAGAGGCATATGGAGGTGGACCTGGATACTGACATACTCGCATATCGTAGTAATGACAATACAGTCCCTTATATGTTTTTTCACACTTTGTCGACCTTGAGGTATCCAGTAGGATTGTTGTATATGACAAAGTGTGTCAGCTACCCCACCATGTAACACCTTACTGTGGGCATTTTGCACAATCAGTTTTGTTAGCCAGTGATTCTTGGGGATCAATATTGGATGTATGGCTTCTTTAGGTAGTGAAGAATTATGAATATTTCCTCGACATCTTATAATCTTTTCTGAGACGAGATAAAGTCCTAAAGCATTAATCATAACAGGTTTCTTTGGGGATTTATCTTGTGTTTCCAGAAATTTATATTCTGTATTACCTGGAGTTTACCTGGAGAGAGTTTCGGGGGTCAACGCCCCCGCGGCCCGGTCTGTGACCAGGCCTCCTGGTGGATCAGCGCCTGATCAACCAGGCTGTTGCTGCTGGCTGCACGCAAACCAACGTACGAGCCACAGCCCGGCTGATCAGGAACTGACTTTAGGTGCTTGTCCAGTGCCAGCTTGAAGACTGCCAGGGGTCTGTTGGTAATCCCCCTTATGTGTGCTGGGAGGCAGTTGAACAGTCTCGGGCCCCTGACACTTATTGTATGGTCTCTTAACGTGCTAGTGACACCCCTGCTTTTCATTGGGGGGATGGTGCATCGTCTGCCAAGTCTTTTGCTTTCGTAGTGAGTGATTTTCGTGTGCAAGTTCGGTACTAGTCCCTCTAGGATTTTCCAGGTGTATATAATCATGTATCTCTCCCTCCTGCGTTCCAGGGAATACAGGTTTAGAAACCTCAAGCGCTCCCAATAATTGAGGTGTTTTATCTCCGTTATGCGCGCCGTGAAAGTTCTCTGTACATTTTCTAGGTCGGCAATTTCACCTGCCTTGAAAGGTGCTGTTAGAGTGCAGCAATATTCCAGCCTAGATAGAACAAGTGACCTGAAGAGTGTCATCATGGGCTTGGCCTCCCTAGTTTTGAAGGTTCTCATTATCCATCCTGTCATTTTTCTAGCAGATGCGATTGATACAATGTTATGGTCCTTGAAGGTGAGATCCTCCGACATAATCACTCCCAGGTCTTTGACGTTGGTGTTTCGCTCTATTTTGTGGCCAGAATTTGTTTTGTACTCTGATGAAGATTTAATTTCCTCATGTTTACCATATCTGAGTAATTGAAATTTCTCATCGTTGAACTTCATATTGTTTTCTGCAGCCCACTGAAAGATTTGGTTGATGTCCGCCTGGAGCCTTTCTGTATTAGTTTCACCCAGTATTTAATGGGTTCAAGATATTCATAATAAGGTTTTATTCCTTTAATGAATTTAATGACATGAGCTATAACTCTTAAGAGTTTACCCAAAGATGAGTATATAGATCCATCAATGACTATTTCTGTTGTCTGTAGTATTTACACAGATTATTTCTGCTGTGTTCACCTCTTCAAGGGGGGCTCCTTGGTGTGGTGAAGAGGCTCTTGGTCTGAGGAATTAGACCTGTCGGTCTCCTTCCTCAGACCGAACCTAATTACCCTCAATCCCCTCTTCCCTATCCCATCCTCCCCTTTTTCCTTTCCTCCTCCTCCTCCCCACCCCTCCCTTTTGACCTTCCTTTTTTGGCCTTTGGGATTTTTCCCACAGGCGCGCTAGTTCCTAGGTAGGGGAAAGGGTACTGGGGTCCATCCCATTTCGTTGAGGTTCTTCGCGGTGGCATAGTTTGCCGTGGAATCTGGATCGCCTGGGGATGTCCCGACCCCTCTCCAGTATCCCAGAGGGTGGCTTTGGGTGTCTTTCGGGCGATGGGTGTATCTCTGGAAGCCACCTTTCAGATTCCAGGGGTGGTGGCCGAAGGAGGTATGCTTTGTGGTGGATATCCAGCCGCACTCTCTTTTGTCCACCAAGGTAGCTTGGCAGATGTGAGGTTGCTATCCCAGATTGCAGGTTTACTGGCATGAAGGGTAGGGTATGGCACGGGTTCCATGCTGCATCTGCGCTACTTGCAGGGCCGAGGTCCTCTTGGGTGTGGAGGGAGATTTCTGGCCCTTTCATTCCTCCTAGGAACTATCCCTCCCCGGTCCCCCCTTTTTATTATTCTTTTTTTTATTTTTATTTTCTTCTTTCTTTTTTCTTAAAAACAAAAAGAAAGAAGTAACCTAACCATGGAGTCCCCAATCCATGACCCCACTACCCCCAGGCCCCTTATTGTTACCGCACCCCGTTCTGACCTCGCCTCATCTTTTGGCCACTCTTTGGACACTCCTAAGGCCCCTGTACCTCTTGCTGGTGCTGTTTCGCCACCCGCTTCAGGTGCCGGGGTTTCGACTGACTCTTTTGATTTGTCTGACCTCCACTCTCCTTTGACTATGCTTCCGGCCTCTCCCTCTACGGTGCAGCAATTTTCGAATTGCCGGCCTGTCCCACGTCGGACCAACTCTGGTCCCACTTCTAAATGCCAACGACAATCTTCTGATGATATTACTTCATTACCTTCCCATTCTACTCAGAAAAGACCGACACGTCATGCACTCCCTCTCCACACTCAGTTTTGGACCACACAATGGACTAAATTCTTTACTTTAAGACTGACCTCTTCTTCTGCCTATCTTTGCAACCATAGTATTGACAAAGCGCTCCAATGCCATGTTGGTAAAGATATTTCCTTTCATGCTCTTAAGAGTGGTACACGCATCATCACAGTCCAGAATGCTACCCAAGCCCATTATCTTTCTCTTCTTTCACATATCGATACTATTCCTATCACTATCGAAAAACATCATTCCCTCAATTCTTGTAGTGGTACTGTCATTCTGCCCCATACCATAATCCAACAGAATTTCCAGACATGTGGCAATGACATTCTCGAACAGCTGGAACTCCAAGATCTCCCAATTCTCAAGGTAGACACGTTATTCCTGCCCGCACGCGGAGACATTACCCTTGCAATGTGGCTCGTTTAACTTTTGACACCCGTGAACTCCCATCCTCTGTTCATGTAGCAGGACATCGGTTACAAGTTCGAAAGGTGATCCCTACACTGCAACAGTGTAGAAATTGCTGGTGCTTTGACCACCCAGCAAAATATTGCAGGTCTATAACCGAATGCCCAGTCTGTGGTACCAATGACCATTCTAATACGTCTTGCAGTCGACCTCCCTCTTGCCTTAATTGTCATGAGGCTCACCCTTCGTACTCTCGCCGTTGCCAGGTTTACTTGAATGAGCGGGAAATTCATTGCCTCAAAGAGGCAGAAGGTCTCCCTTATGCTATGGCGATTTCTCATCTCCGCCTCCAAGGGAGACTACCTCGTGTTTCTTATTCTCGTGTTTCAAAACGTCCCCCCACTTCTGGGGTTTCATCTTCTGCAGCCTCCTCTGTGGTTGCCAGTCCCATAGTCACTCCTGTATCTAATTCTTTTGCTGTCCTGGGCTCAGACGTCCCTACTTCAACACCTCAGTCTGTTCTCGCTTCTTCATGTTCTCCTTCACAAACCCCGGTATTGACAAGACCTCATATGACACCTTCTCCCAATCGTCCCTCTACTTCTCAGAAGTCCAAAAAATCTCCTTTAGCCCCTCCTTCCCTTCATCCACCTCCACACTTTACCTTCCCGGTCTCTGTACCTGGGTCTTCCCCTTTCACTGGCTCTGTTACAAGTGTGGAGGTTCATCCTCCTCCTCGTACCTCCTCCTCGTACTGTGCCTTCCTCCCCTGTCCCCTCCCAAGTTTCTTCCTCTTCTGCCACCTCCCAGGTTTCTGCCTCTTCTGTCCCCTCCCACACTTCTCCAGTTCCCTCCACCCTTTCGCCCCCCCAACCTTGGTACAGTCCATTACAGTTCCTATCTTTACTCAAACTCCTCCTTCTTCCATCTCCAATATTGTCTCCCATACGACGTCTCTGAACTCCGAAACACTTGAAGCAATCTCTGAATATATTGCAGAGACCAAACCATCAATGGACACTGATCCACCCTCTGTTCCTTCTCTTTCCTGTTCTCCATCTGCACAACTCCTTTCTTCACAGTGCACCGTTCCTTGGCTGCTTGAACGTTTTCCACTCCCACCACATGTGGACTTTTCTAACCCCTCTAGTCTGTAAGTACCCTTACCGGTGGATTTCTAGTATCTTTATCGTTGCCAATCATGGCCTATTTACAGTGGTATATACGTGGCCTCGGGTAATCGGGGTGAACTTCAGATGTTGCTCTCCCAATTTTCCCCTGTTGGCATTTGCTTACAAGAACCAAAATTACACTCTGCTGTTATCTATCCCATCTCAGGCTATAATTTATTGTATTCTTTATAGCCTTTTCCTGATGGGACCTTTAATGAAAGTGCCCTTCTTCTATGTGCTGATATTCCGTACCATCAGCTATTTGTTCATACTTCGCTGCATTACACAGCAGCCCGTATCCACCTACATAGGTGCTATACACTCTGTTCTTTGTACCTCTCTTCTTCTCGAGCATTATCTATTCCGGATATTGCCTTTCTTGTTTCGTCATTACTGCCACCACTTCTGTTACTTGGTGATTTTAATGCCCATCATTTTCTCTGAGGGGGTCTCACTGTGATTCCCGTGGCATTCAGCTAGAGGCTTTTCTTGCTTCCCACCCCCTCTATGTTTTAAATACAGGTATTCACACTCATTTTGATCCTCGTACTCATGCGATCTCTTGTATCGATCTCTCAGTCTGCTCTTCCTCTGCTGCACTAGACTTCACCTGGTCTTTTCTCCCAGATTTACATGACAGCGATCATTTTCCAATCAGTCTTACTTCCCCTTCATATTCACCACCTCTTCGTAACCCATGCTGGCAATTTGATCAGGCAAATTGGGACCTTTACTCACAACTAACTATTTTTAGTGAGGTTCCTGCTTCGTCCTCCATTGATGAGCTTTTACACCTCTTCTCGTCCCCAGTTTTAACAGCAGCTTCTCATTCTATACCCCAAACCTCGGGCAGGCATTCTCAGAAATGCATGCCTTGGTGGTCTCCAGCTTGTGCTCGTGCATTTGAAATGCACTGTGTGGGGCAGGTACTGGTATAATAGAACCACTGAGAGACTTCTTGATTTTAAGCAGAAGCATGTGATCGCTCGCCGTGTCATCCGTGACGCTAAACGTACTTGCTGGCGAGATTATGTCTCCACCATCACCTCTGCTTCCTCTATGAGTGCAGTTTAGAAAAAAATACAGAGCCATAGTGGCAAATATTCTCCTGACCTGGATCCTGTTCTGTGGGTTGCCGGTGTTGATATAGCAAACCCTCTAGATATTGCTATTGAAATTGACAGTCATCTGGTCCGTATTTCTCTGGGGCTCCATCTCTGCCCCTCGTTTCTTTCCTCAAAGTCTGCCAAAGAGTTAGCACCCTCGGACTTTTCTTCTCTCAGAGAAGAACAATATAATGTGCCTTTTAGACTTCAGGAACTGGAGGCAACACTCTCAGGTTGCCGATCATTGACAGCTGGGCCCGACGACATTCATATTCGTATGTTACAACATTTACAAAAGTCAGTCCTTGCAGTCCTCTTACGCCTTTTCAATCTTATTTGGTCACAAGGCGTTCTTCCACAGCTGTGGAAATCTGCCATTGTTCTCCCTTTCCGCAAACCGGGTACTACGGGACATGAAGCCTCCCACTATCATCCCATCGCTCTCACCAGTGCAGTTTGCAAAGTGATGGAACTTCTGGTAAATAGACGTTTAATGTGGTATTTAGAGACACGCAACAGTCTCCCCACTAGTCAATATGGCTTTCATAAGGGCCGTTCTACCATAGACCCCTTACTATGCTTGGCTACGTATGTTCGTAATGCCTTTGCGAATAACCACTAAGTTATTGCCATATTTTTTGACCTTGAGAAGGCATATGACACAACTTGGAGGTATAATATTTTGGCCCAAGCCCACTCCTTAGGCCTCCGGAGCAATCTACCATTTTTCCTTAAGAACTTTTTAACTGACAGACATTTCCGTGTTCGAGTCAATAATGTGCTCTTCCCGGACTTTGTCCAAGCTGAAGGTGTCCCTCAGGGATGTGTTCTGAGCACAACACTTTCTCCTTTCTATAAATGATTTGGCCTCTGTTTTTCCATCCAATATTTGATCATCACTCTATGTAGATAACTTTGCTATTGCTTGTGCAGGCGCTTACTGTCACCTCATTACAGTTTCTCTCCAGCATGCGGTCGACCGTGTTTCCAATTGGGCCACCATGCATGGGTTTAAATTTTCCAGTACCAAAACTCGCCAAATTACTTTCACTAGATGCTCTGTCATCTCCAATCATCCTTGGTACCTCTATGGCTCCCGTATCCCTGAACGTGATACAGTGAGGCTTCTAGGCCTTCTCTTTGACCGTAGGTTATCCTGGAAACCCCACATTACCTCTCTAAAGGCAACTTGTCACAGCCGGCTGAACCTTCTTAAAACCCTTGCTCATCTTTCATGGGGAGCTGATCGTCGAACTCGCCTTCGCCTACATTCAGCCCTCATTTTATCGAAACTCGATTATGGTGACCAGATCTATTCAGCGGCCTCTCCTGCTACTCTCTCTAGCCTTAACCCCATCCATCACCAAGGATTATGTTTATGCCTTGGTGCTTTTCGCTCTTCCCCTGTTGAGAGCCTCTATGCAGAAGCGAATGTTCCATCCTTGGCTGATCGCCGTGATGCCCATTGCCTTCGCTACTATGTGCGCTCTCACGATCTCCGCAATCCTTCCATTTATAGAATGGTCACTGATATTAGTAGACATTATTTGTTCACCACCCCTGTTTGCTGTCCCTTATCTCTTCGCCTACATTCGCTCTTGTCTTCCCTTCAGTTACCACCTTTATATGTTCATGTAGCATCTCACTTTTCCCTACCCCCCTGGGAAGTTCCAGCAGTTTGAGTCTGTTCTTTCTCACTCCCTTTCTCGAAAGCCCAACTGCCTACGGTGGCTTCCCACTCTCTTTTTCTTGACCACTTCCACTCTCATTCTCATGCCATCGCCGTGTACACAGATGGCTCTAAATCTTCTGACGGCATCAGATTCGCAGCAGTGTTTCTGGACAGCATCGTGCGAGGGCATTTACTATCTTCGGCTAGTATTTTTACTGCTGAATTGTATGCCATTCTTGCAGCACTTATTCGTATCACATCTATGCCTGTCATCATTTGTGGTTGTCTCAGACTCCCTTAGTGCTCTACAGGCTATACGGAAATTTGATACACCTCACCCCCTAGTTCTCCGTATCCAACTTTGGCTACGCCATATCTCTACCAAGCATAAAGATAGTTTTTTGTTGGGTCCCTGGTCATGTTGATGTACAGGGCAATGAACAGGCAGACACTGCTGTGCAGTCAGCAGTACATGACCTACCAATTTCATGTAGAGGTGTCCCATTTCTGGACTATTTTGCTGTAATAGCTACCCGCCTTCACACCCATTGGCAACAACGTTGATCTATTCTGCTCAATAACAAACTTTGTCCTACTAAACCGAGTGTAGGTTACTGCCCGTCTTCTTGTCACCAGTGTCGAGGATGGGAGACTACTCTCTACCGCCTTCGCATTGGCCACACTCGTCGTACTCATGGATATATCATGGAGAGGCGCCCTGCTCCTCTCTGAGAGAATTGTCAGGTTCCATTATCGGTCAGCCACATTCTGTTAGACTGCCCACTTTATCAACGAGCACGCAGAATTTACCTCCAACGTCGCCTTCGCTCCGCTGCTCTCTCTTTACCTTCCCTTCTCGCTGATGGACCCACCTTTCATCCGGACTCTCTCATTGACTTTTTGACAACAACTGACTTACTCCACAAACTCTGATGATACCTTCAACCCTTTCTACCTCAATCTCTTGCTACCCTCTACCCCTGCACTATCCCCTGCCCTGCTGTTTTCTGTAACCTACTAATCATCCCTCCCCCCTTCTGCCGCCCGATACCCTCCCTTCCCTACTCTGCAGCACTGTATAGCCCTTGTGGCTTAGCGCTTCGTTTAGATTATAATAATAATAATCTGCTATGTTCAAGCAGACTATTTCTTCTGGTATAATGTGAGTTTTTTGTTGAGGCCAATTATTTTCATTAGAGAGCCAGTTCAGTCCTTGGAGCCATAATTTATTATCCACAAATTTCTTGAGTGGGACACCACGTAACAACATGTCAGCTGGATTCTCTTGGGTAGAGACGTTGAGAAAGAGATAATCTCTCTGCATCTCTTTTATTTCTGCTACTCTGTTCTGTACATAGACCAACTTACTCTTATTATTTCTTAACCACTGGAGAACTGCTTCATTATCACTCCAGATCACGGTTTTTTCAATAGTGAGATGATCAATTACACTGTTGAGATAGACAGCTAATTTTGTACCTACATAGAGTGCTGTCAGTTCCAATTGTGGTACTGTTCTGACCTTCAAGGGTACAACCCTGACCTTTGAAGTAATTAGTGTACTTCCTTCAGCATTACTCATGTAAGCTACAGCGCCATAACCTTTGGTTGACGCATCACAGAACACATGTAATGTGTACTTGTTTCCCTCTTGACTTATTTGTCTGGGAAATGTAATTTGATGAAGTTGTTTAAACTCCTTGGATATTTCATCCCATGCTTGACTCATTTCTAGAGGCAAGTTCTCATCCCATCCAATTTTGAGCTTCTATGCATCTTGCATAAGTATTTTACCTTTTATGGAAATTGGTGAGACGAGTCCTTGAGGATCAAAACATTGTGATACCTCTGACAGTAAACTACGTTTAGTGAGTGTACTGCATGATTTATTATTTATCCTTTTGAGAGTCAAAGTATCTTCCTGTGTGTTCCAATTAAGTCCCAGCATATTGTTGCAATTAGGAATCTCAGTTTCAGGGATATCTTCTTTGATAAATTCCCTTAATTGCTTTGAATTAGTATTCCACATCCTTAGAGGCATATTTGCTTCTTTCATCTCCTTGTTAGCTTCTCTGTATAAGGATTTCAAATCCTCCTCTTTATTCACAGTACCTTGAAGATTGTCCACATTTTTTTTTTTTTCACACATGGTTTGACAAGGTTAGGGATCCCTAGCTTTATTGACAAGCTATTTACAGGTTAAGGATTCCTAACTTTATTGGCAAGCTAAGAGCTGTTACCTACATCAGCTCATTTGCAAGCATTTTTATTGTTATCAGACATACAAGTAGGGAACAGGATGAAGTTGGAGCCATCTGTGGGCCAGCATTTTCATGTGATCAACTGACTTTATCTCGTTGATATCATTATGCTATACGAATGTGTTCCATACTCGAGTCATCTTGGGTATATATGATCTCAGATGGAGTGATGTTCTGGAGAAGGGTACAGCCAGAGTGAAGTTGCTGCTTTCTGCCTGTCTTGTGGCATAAAAGCTTGTTTCACGCTGTCCTCGAAGTGGATCAAAGTGTGGTACTTTGACAATATTGGCCTTGTACATAACAGTAAGGCCATCCACATCCCTCCTATGTTGAAGGCTCTGCTGAAATGACAGATCTATCCAGGATGGGTCCAGGCGAGAGACGAGACGTCTTGCTCTGTCAAGCAGTCGCAGATGAGAGGGGTAACAGGCAAACCAACAAAGTGGAGTATACTCAAGGCGTGCGCGTACTTGTGCCTCGTACAGAATCTTGCAAACCCTACTGTCAAGCAGATGCGAGATACGGCGAAGTGCTGTAAGCTTCCTGGCTGCCTTGTTTGCAAGATTTACAACATGGTTCTTCATGGTTAGTTTGGAGTCAGATTTCACCCCAAGGATATCAACTTCTTCTCCAGGTGCCAACACCCTCCCATTCATCCTTACTACTGCACCAGCATTACCATCATGGTGCCTAGAGACGATCATTTGCGTTTTCTCAGGTGCAAATGTTACTTGCCATCTATTTCCCCAAGCTGATATAGCTCTCAGCTGGTAATTGATGTAGCTTAGAGCAGCTGGCATTTCTTCTCTTGGATAAGTGAATACCAATGTACAGTCGTCTGCATATGCATGTGATTCTGGGATGAGATGAAGAAGGTCGTTGAAGTAGACATTCCATAACAATGGTCCCAGTACGCTTCCTTGTGGAACACTTGCCCCAATAGGATGTCTTGCTGATTCCGTTCCATTGAGAACTACACTTAGAGTTCTACCATGAAGGTAATCACTGAGGAGACATAACGTAGAGCCTGCATTTCCCAGTGCTTGAAGTTTTGCTAAGAGGCCCTGGTGCCACACCAGGTCGAAAACACCAGTAATGTCCAGTGCTACCAAACAGCTGACTTTGGATTCATCCAGTGACTGGTGCCACTTAGTGGAGAGGTTTAACAACAGATCAACAGCAGAGTAACCTTTCCTGAAGCAATATTGACGATCACAAAGTAGTGAGTGGTAGTCAAAAAACTCTGTCATTTGTCTTGAGATTATTGTCTCAAGGATCTTACCAGTGATTGACAGGAGTGACACTGGTCTGTAGTTGCTGACTTCTGCTCTCCCCTTCTTTTTGTGAACAGGGACTACATTTGCCTCTTTCCATAGAGAGGGCCATTTACACTGTACTAGGCATTGCTGAAAGATGCGAGTTAGAGGTGCTGCTAGCTGGTCTGCACATCTTCTCAGCAATCTTGGGCTCAACTTGTCTGGGCCCACAGCCTTTTCTTGGTCAAGCAATTTAAGAAGGAAATGCACCTCCTCCTGCCTTATTGTCACCACTGACAGTTTTGACGCAGTTCTTGCAGCTAGCCAAGGAGGGTCCCTTGCTGGATCAGGAACTTGCATTTTGGTAGCAAAGTGTTCAGCAAAGAGGTCCGCCTTCTCTTGACTACTAGTAGAGGTGGTCCCATCCTGTCGATTTAGAGGTGGAATGAGTTCATCAGGCAGATAACCTTGTCTGTCCTTGACCAGGGACCACCAAGTTTTGGAGCCTACCCTACCTGATGCTAGCTTTCTTTTAGTGTCCACCTCCCATTTAGCAATGGCCCACTTTTGAACGTCGCCCATATGACTACAGGCTTGCCTGTGCAAGTTCCTGTTGTAGTTGGTAGGATGTCTCTTAAACCTTCGCCTTGCTTTGTACTTAGCAGTAGCAGCCTCTCTACAATGACAGCCAAACCAAGGCTGATCTGTAGGCTTTGTCACATATTGGCGGTGAGGAATGTGTTCTTGTTGTAGATTAAGGATGTGTCCAGTGAAGGCTTTCACTTGGTTGTCAACATCCCCTTGGAGAAGAGCATTCCAGTCGGTGGTGGCGAGCTCAGAGCAAAGGGCTGGCCAATTACCTCTTTCCCATAACCAGGTTGTGCTTGTGGACTCCTCACCTGCTTTAAGATTTCTTTGAAGGGACTTTCTGATTTCTTCAAATGTGTATTTAGAGTAGCTTCTAGTAAGAATGGAAAGGATGTTGCACCAAATAATACTGATTTGAAACGATAAGTTTTCACAGGACTTTGAGGATCATGTGGATTTTCAGGCCACAAGAATCGAGTATAATCTCTATTTCTTGTAGTCCTACTCTTAAGAAAGCTTTGGAAATATCAGCCGTGTAGGCATATGGGTTTGTGCCAACTTTCATAAGCACGTCTCCAAGCTTCTCAGTTAGTGAGGGTTCGGTCATCAGACAGTCATTAAGACTTGCTACATCTTCATTAGCACGCGCGCTGCAATTGTATACAACACGTAGTGGAGTGGTTTCAGAATCTTTTCTGACCCCATGGTGCGGGAGATAATGAGCTTCTGTCTTCAACTTTTCTTCGACTACTTCCTCAATGAATTAATTGTCTAACTGTTCTTGTATGATATTATCATAGACAGTAGCTCTGGATTCTTCCTGAGCTCATGTATTTGTGCTTTCATTTGTTCGAAAGTCATGCGATAATTGTTAGGCAGATATGGTGGATTTAACTTCGATGGTAACCTAACCCAATACTGTCCTTCTTCATATCTGACAGTGTCCAAATATTGGTTATAAGTCTGAGACTCTTGTGGGCCTGGTTTATTTATATCAATACCTATCGCATCTAAATCGCACAACTTATCAACTGGTTCATTCATTTCTTCCAGTAACGATATTTTTTGCTGTGGTACATGATCAGCGGTTATTCTCGTAACTAGTACATTTTCCACTGAATCAATATCAGCTTCTTTCCCACTTTGAGAGGGAATGGGACCACATATCATGTGGCCTCCTGCTGTTTTCAGCAAGTGAACATTATGTTTACTTACTATATTTTGCACTAAACAGTGATAATAATCACTTCCAATGATTAAATCAATTGGACAAGTAGTGTCCGTCTGTATGTCAGGACAGGCTAACTTGACCTTAGCTACTTTCAGTGCTGCAACTGTTTCTTTTAATCCCTGGATCTGCACAGACTTAGGCAAATCATTTACTACCACAGCTTCTACTGTCTTTTTCCTGTTTCCTAGACCAACAGTGATTCTGGCTAGGTCATATGTCTGTTTACCAGAATTGTGGAAAAAACCAGCTATATCTAACTGTATTTTGGCATAGGGTTGTTTATTCAGTTTCTGCAACACTGTTCTTCTTATGAAGGACCTTTGTGAGCCTTGATCAAATAGTGTTAGCACATTGGTTTTGTGTAATTTATTAGATAACTCAACTCGAGCTGTCGGGAGAGCAGTCACTTTAAACTTATCTCTCACATTTAATGTTGTTGCTTGCTGACTTCCTGATTCTGTGGAAGTCTTCTGTTGTTCAGCAAAAGTATTTGGGCATAATGCTGTATGATGCATACCCTTGCATTTAAAACACTTCTTCAGTGAGCATTTTCCTCCCTTGTGTTCACCTAAACATTTGATGCACCTTTTCAGCTGATGAACACGTTGTTTACGTGCCTCCATTGATGTGTATTGACTACAATACTGTGCCCAATGTGTTCCATTACAAAGTACACATTTTGGAGTACGTTTATGTGTGACAGTCTGTTTACTGTCTGTTGTATTCACAGCTTGATAAGTGCCTATATGATTTTTCCAATTATGTGGTTTAGTGGGAGTAGTTATACTCTTTTTATACTAAGTTGAAGGTTTGTTATCCACAGGATTTGTGGATGTTTCATCTTGTCTCGTTGCTTGCATGCATGAAACTATTGCTTGTAAACCATTGCTGATTTCTTCACAAGTGAAATAGCTTTTTTGAACATAATATTTAATCGTTCAATAGTCTATGGTGACAGCTTATCCTGTACAATACCACTGATAAATCAATCACATTCCCTTAGGTCATATTTAGCACCTAGAGATCTCAGACTATTGTCTAATGTGATCCTAAATGCCTGTAAATCTGAAAAACAATGTTTGGGTGGCTTCAAGCTTGATATTAAGACTGCATGTCTAACTCTGGCCTTGTTAGCATCAAAGTAATTGTCTGCTAAGACACGTAAGGCTATTTGATAATTGCCTTTAACCACCGGAAATGACTTAATCAGTTCATAGGGTTCTCCCTTCACAAGACATTTAAGGTAATCGAACTTAGCAATCTCATCTATGTCAGTTCGTGAATTTACTTTGGATTGAAAACTACTAATGAATTCTTCATAATTATGACTTTGGAAAATAAGTAATGACAAGGTAGGCAAGCTTGGTAATGGGACACTTGTTGTTCCAGTTGTTGCAGGTGTAACAGGTGTTTGACCACTAATTACAGTAGGTCTCTGTGACAGAGTTTTGTAGAAAGTAGCCTGTACTCCTGTCCACCTTAATTGTTGATTACTAAAAGCATCCAAAACATTTTTAATTTCATCCTCAGATGGATCTGATTCTAGAAACTTACCTTCATATTTTGTAGTCTGAATTAATTATTGCAAGACATTGTGTAAGTAATTCCAATTTTGCCTCAAGATCGTCAAAATCTATGTTTGTATCTTGAGTTAATCCTATACAGACTGAAATTAGATTTTCTAATTGTGTAATCTTAGTCTGTAAAGACTGAAACTGAGTTTTCAAACAAGCCATTTTAATGTGATACTGAAAATTCTAGCACCACACTTAGAGTGTTTAAAAAACACTGTACTGCTATAAACAGCTGAGTTTTTTGTTATGCTCAAGTCAGCAATAATCGACTCAAACACTACTGACCCACTAAGCTTAACCTCAGGGTCAATGACCATGAAGGGTACAGGGTACATATGGCTGGATGATGCCTCTGGTTGTTTATGTCCTGAGTTTGCAGTGTCAGTTTGATAACGTTGAGTCACGGTAAATAACAACGTTATACACTTCATTCCCTATACACTATAAATGTATAGTTATTTGTACACTGTAGTACAACATACTTGGAAAATAATGTGGCCTTATCCAGTTCGAAGGACCAAATTGTTGAGAAATGGTACAACTATGGTTAAAGATTAAATATAGGGGGAACTTGGATTGATAGACAGCTTTTGCCTACACAGCCACCCCTGCAGGCAAGGTCTTGAGAAGCTGTCATAGCTACTTCTCAACAGGCTGTAAAGGAAATATATTAGAAATAAATTACCCCTTGGGGGTATTATGCCAGCATATTTCATTAACTGATTGCTGACTGGAAAACTTACTTGTGTGGACTCAAGGTCCCCTCTTCACCCAGGTTTATGATAAGTTACTAGATCGTAATGTTGTTCTCATTTGCACAGTCATTAAAACTTGATTACATCTTAGTACACTTACCTGGGTATGTGTATCTGACCCGGATATCCGATGAAGAATATTGTTCTTTGAAGAATGTCACACTACACTCTGTTGGATTGCAACACTCGTTACACTATTCATCAAGATTTGTTCATTTATTCACACTCTGTTTACTAAAGAAGCTGATTATTGTGTTTTGTGAGATACTTCATTCACACTAATGCATGGATCAGTGTTCTTTGTTGGTTATTACGGTGTCAATGTGAGTCCCAGTAGGATCAAAAGTAATCTGCCCTCACAGCATCTCCCTGCGCCTCGCTTGTCCCCAGCATAAAGGAAAAGCTGACCTAGTATTTTTCCTCTCCTTGCCAAACTTCCACTATGAAGCAAAGCAGAATGCTTGATTCTTGCTATCTTAAGCATAGACAACAATGTACACTATCTTTACCATGGTAATAAAATGGGAGCAGGATTTTCTTAATTGTCCTGCTAAGGTAAGAGATGGACTGTCTCTTATTAAACTAAACTATTTGCAACATCGGATTCTTACAAGGATCCACGGCCGCGTGACCACGTCACATACTCGTACTGCATCTGGGGTCAATTACTCACTGTAGCAGTAAACAAGATGCTTGCCCCTTCTGAGAGGGCTGGGCCCCTCAGGGCTGAAAGGGGCTGAAGGGGGCTGATACCCCCCTCCTGGAGAAAATTTCTCCACAACCTTTGTAAGAACTGTGATGTCAAGTTATTGTGGATGCACAGATTGTATATATTAAATTTATTTTCTCTGGTTTATTATTTAATTTTAATATACATCATTGTATGCTAATGGTGTCTGTCGATCTTACTTTATATCATTATTGTATAACATAGTTAAATGCATCATATTTACGAGTAAACTTTGTCTACAACATGTAAACAGTAATCTGCAAATATAAAAGTCTGACTGCTCCTTCAGATGCCTTATTCGTGACATTTAAAAATAATTTACTTGCGAAAATCTTTTTTATGAGGTCACCCTTTCATACAAGAGGTTCACAGAGCTAGAGTCAATGAGGTTCACAGAGCTAGAGCCAAGGAGGTTCACAGAGCTAGAGCCAAGGAGGTTCACAGAGCTAGAGCCAAGGAGGTTCACAGAGCTAGAAGAGCCAAGGAGGTTCACAGAGGTAGAGCCAAGGAGGTTCACAGAGCTAGAGCCAAGGAGGTTCACAGAGCTAGAGCCAAGGAGGTTCACAGAGCTAGAACCAAGGAGGTTCACAGAGCTAGAACCAAGGAGGTTCACAGAGCTAGAACCAAGGAGGTTCACAGAGCTAGACCCAAGGAGGTTCACAGAGCTAGAAGAGCCAAGGAGGTTCACAGAGCTAGAAGAGCCAATGAGGTTCACAGAGCTAGAGCCAAGGAGGTTCACAGAGCTAGAGCCAAGGAGGTTCACAGAGCTAGAGCCAAGGAGGTTCACAGAGCTAGAGCCAAGGAGGTTCACAGAGCTAGAGCCAAGGAGGTTCACAGAGCTAGAGCCAAGGAGGTTCACAGAGCTAGAGCCAAGGAGGTTCACAGAGCTAGAGCCAAGGAGGTTCACAGAGCTAGAGCCAAGGAGGTTCACAGAGCTAGAGCCAAGGAGGTTCACAGAGCTAGAGCCAAGGAGGTTCACAGAGCTAGAGCCAAGGAGGTTCACAGAGCTAGAGCCAATTATTACAAAAATAGTGAGATAATGTGATACTATTTAGTTTAGTAGGTAAAAATTTTATTTAATACTTTGAAATAAATTAAGTAGTTGGCAATACATTTCTGTAGGGATGTTGTGAGCTATACCAGATATATTTAATACCTCCAAGTATGATTCAAATCTAGAGACTGTAGATGTTTTTGTGCATAATATTACTGTTTATCTCACCTTAGGAGCGCGGGACATTCCTGTCCACCCTGTAATCATAATGAATGTCCAGAGATGACGTGTCCCAATGGCATAGGCACCGACATGTGTGGCTGCTGTCCAAAATGCACCAAAGTAAGTTATGAGTTATTTACAATTAATCTTACTCTTAAAATGCAGAAAAATAACTGCTGGTTTTATTTGTATGCTAGGATAGCCTCTTAGCAAAAGAGAATAGTCTCATCTATACTGAAGAATGTTTTACAGAAGACAATGCTGTCAATGTAGATAGATAGCTCTGTTATCTTCTTCACAGTTTACTTCTTATATACACACGGTGCTCCTGCTGGCAGCTCAGTGTTGTAATCATTGTTTACCTTGCCACTGCTATACTAACCGGCAGATCATCGCAGACGATTTCGGAAAACATTGTTAAGTTAGGTAAGCTTTGTCGGAGAAGAAGACAAGTGTTTCCTGACGCGGGTCGTAGTCAGATGATGACCCGTCGATGGAACTTTTGGTCATCTGACCGAGGTCTTCCGCTGGCTTACCGGTCCACCCCTTTAAAATTATGGTCTTAGTTCTAACCATCTAGTCAAAGGAATATATGGTCTTTTTCGGCGTACATCAGAGGGAAAATATAAAAACATGAAGCGTTAATAATATAAAGAGCAGCCTTGTCACAGCTCGCTTCTCACCACTATCGTAACAGCATCTCTGCAAAATCTAACAAACAATAAAGGTTTGTAGATGAATGGTTCAGAGAACCGACATGTTGATAAATTAGACACATGTGCAACTCTTGGGTATCTTTATTGAGGAAACGTTTCGCCACACAGTGGCTTCATCAGTCCATACAAAGGAGAATCTTGAAGAACAGGAGGAGAATGAGGTAATCAGTCCCTCAACTTCTTGGGATCTTAATACTTGGGAATTCTTCGCTTGCCTAATTCTTGGGTACGACCTACTTCAACATTGAACAAATGTTACCCGACCTATGACTGCTGCACCTCTCCTGCCAACGGTTTATAAGCTCCTTCTCAGCACGTATGCCGTATTCTATTCAAGATTGATGGACTGACCACATCGACTCAAGGTTGAGGGACTGATTACCTCATTCTCCTCCTGTTCTTCAAGATTCTCCTTTGTATGGACTGATGAAGCCACTGTGTAGCGAAACGTTTCCTCAATAAAGATACCCAAGAGTTGCACATGTGTCTAATTTATCAAACAATAAAGGAGTCGTCATGTTGTGAAGACAGCCAGCAGATGGTGTGCAACCTCCCTTGTGAATCTACACTAACTAGCACCTATCTCCAACACTGTGGAGATACAGCTGCTAGCTTCAAGATCCAAATGGTCAGAAAATACTGGAAACTATGTTCATAATTTTAATTTTATCTCTGTAGATCCAAACACCGCTGGCTCATAACAAGAGTTCGCATTCAAATATGAAAAAAAAAAAGCTGGAAAAACTCATAAAAGAAGCGAAGAGAATCCGGAGTGTATTTGTATGTTTACTCTGAATCTGGCAATGAACTGAGATACATAATGATTATCTAGTTAACTTTAATTCGTGTCCGCTCTATGAAATGTAGTATCGAAAGTGAGATAGAAGGAATCATTCTATTTTTGGATTCATATCATTGAAATAATTAGACCTTTAAATTAATATTTTTCGTACACTGATATATGTCTTACATGCACTAATACTTAATCAAAAATAGGTTTAAAAGAGCATTCACCTTTGTTCGAGATCTTAAAGTATATGCAGCCAGTTTCCAATAATGTATGTGCATCGAAGAATGTTTTTTTATAAAGAATATACAAGCTTATTATTTTGCTGAACCGAGTGCAAAATAAAAAGTACAGAATGTTTAGTTACATCATACAATGACATTCTTATCCCTTGCAACTGTCGAAAATTTTAATGTAAGAGTTGCTTTCTCATTGTTTTCTTCTACAGAACATCACGTAGCCTGAACTAATTAATACCAAAAAAATAAATAAATACGAAATTCAATTATTGGGAGAATAATTTGGAGTCGCCCATATTAATATTGATTTACAAAATATTTCCATCCTATGTTTTAGAATCTTAAGGTTAGAACAGAGTGCAACGGACAAGTGAAGTTGTAGGCATTCTTGAGCCTCCCCAGCACTCAGTCTTGATGCCCAAAGCTGGGATGTGGCTCCAAAAGGATCCTGTATTGATTGCTGCCTTTGCACCTCCTGACATCGTCTGCTGCTATGCAGCTGCCACACCCTTCAAGCTCAGTGTGGGCGGGGTTTGTGCAGCCCCAACCCCGTGGGAGGTGGGGAATGGGGCTAGGCCTGAAGACAGCTGGTCCCAGAGGACAACAAGGAGGTACTTGTACCTCCTCCTATGGCAGACATTGATCTGAGGACACTCCCACGACAGGAAGCCAAGGCCGGGCCACCTCCTGGAAAAGGCCAAGTCTGAGTGATTATACTGGCGAGTCTACTACCTACCTTAAAACTAGAAGTTTCATTGTCCAGAACATTGTCCATGGCCTAAATATTTTGTTTGTTTTATCATATAAACATTTTCTTTTCTTTACAAGAGAAGCATTAATCTCTTGTTAAACTAGTATGCAATATCCGATGCACTAAATTCTGTTCATTAGTTGTATTATACCTTAAACTTATGTTTCTTGATTGCTCTAACATTTAAATCCCCCCCTTCCCCCAAAAAAGTAGCACTCCTGCAAGAATTTTGTCATTGAATTTCCAAAATAACCGGTAATATTAACCTGCAATATCATTAAATTTCTATGAAATTACCTAACCCATAGGACTCAATGAGGGTGGTTCCAATCAAAGTACTGGAAATTTTGGAAACGAATTCTGCATTCTCTAGGTCAGTATTAAGATGCGACAAACTGAATATTAAGAATACACTCACCGTTGTATGGGCTGTTGTTCCTGACCATAAAGATTGTGTTTAATCATGAAGACAATTAATAAAGGAATCAACTGATGTATAAAAACATACACCAGGAGTTATTGATTGAATACCCGTATATTTCTATCACCAATGATATTTACAATCTTACATGAGATTTTGGCTGATACTCTATTATATGCAATTTAACAAATGATGGAGGAAGAAGCATGGTTCTCGCTAGCTACGCACTACGGAGGAGAGACCTCTAGTACATGTTACTTAGCTGAAAGCAACCGAGGAACTGGTCACCATTGCTAATTTTAATTACATAGTGAACTTGCTTTGAGCCCTTTCCCCACTCTAGTTATGCATTTACAACTGGTAGCTATTCTTCGGTGTGATCAGGGCCACATCATTTACATTGACAATAAGCCACCTGGTATTCTAGCTAATTATTGATGGACTCAAGGATGTTTGGTTACATATGTTTCATGGCAAATAGATAATGGGACCCCCGGTTATCGGCCAGTTTGGTTATCGGCCAACTCGGTTATCGGCAGGTTTTTTGGCGCCCGGTTATCGGCCGTTCTGGATACGCCCATCTGCCAGCTGGGGCAGCTTGCGCTTCAGTTTGGCTTTGTCTCTCGGTGGCTGAGGAGCTTTGCTCATACATCCAAACATTTTGCTTGTTTGCCATTGTTTTTAGTGGTTTTTCTTGCAGTACAACTGTAAAATAAGTAAAGATGGCTCCAAAGAAAGCTCCTAGCAAAGTTCCTGTGGTAAAGAAAGTGAGAAACACCATGGAATTTAAGTGTGAAGTTATAGAAAAGTTTGAGAGTGTTATGAAGGTGATGGAACTTGTCAGGATGTATAGCAAGAATAAATCAACAATTGCATCCATCCTGGCAAAGAAAGAACAAATCAAAGACACTAATGATGCAAAAGGAGTAACTTTTCTAACTAAACAAAGGCCACCAATAATGGAAGAGATGGAAAAGTTATTATTATTGTGAATTAAGAAAAATAATTAGTGGGAGACAGTGTTGTGGAGTCGATCATTTGTGAGAAGGCAAAGCAGTTCCATGAGGATCTTGCTTCAGAGGAGGAAGAGGGAGTGAAGGAGGTGCCTTCTTCAGAGATTAAAAAGGTGTTTGCAATGTGGACTAGTGTGCAAGCTTTTGTAGAGAAACACCACCCTGACAAAGCTGAAACAAGCCATATCTGCAACATTAGTGACAAAACCCTGTCCCACTTCAGGGAAATCTTAGAGAGACGCCAGAAACAGAGCACTCTGGACAGTTATTGTGAGACAGGGGTTCAGTGCCTCTCAAGCTGGTCCTAGTGGCAATAAAAGTAACCCCAGAGAAGGCTTTGCTACCTATAAGTCTTTATGGAGGGGGATATTCCCTTTCTAAACACTAACTCCTCCCTCTTTCCTCCTCCCTATCTTCCAGAAGCCAGCATTAGCCTTCAATAAAGGTATGTAATACATAATTGTTAAAAAAATTATTTTTTTGTGAATATTTTTGTTTGGAATAAATTAATTGTATTTCCATTAATTCTTATGGGAAATAAGATACAGGGTGAACCGAAGGGAGAGAGTAATTAAGAGATGTCACTAGAGAGTGAACGCAGGGATTAAAGGGGGATACTAAGTGGAGTCAGTGATTAAATAAGTTACTTAATAACCTCCGAGAGTTCTATGCGTGAAAGATTCGAGAAAGTCATTAAAGCGGATAAAACAACAGAAATACTGGGCAAAGCTTGTCTTACAAGGTCAGAACGTTTGACTCCGAATAAAGGCTCTGGAAAGGGAAAGATCACGAAGCCCCTAGACACAAGTGGAAACCCCGATAAATGGAATAAGATTATAAAGAATATCAGGAATACTGAGGCATAGTGTTAGTCTCCGAAGTCTAGTTCAGAAAATATTTAAGTTTAATGTAGGCGAATGGTTTTCCATCACCTCCCCAAGCAATATGAACTAAAGTCATAAGTAGGATCGGTTGACTGTCACAAGCAACTTTTAGGCAGGTTATGTGAGACTTCCATGACATTCAACTGTCAGACAAAAAAAAATAACTATATAGTTCAATGATACATGTATAGAATGGCATGTTCTATTTGTTTTAACAACAGAGGTGGTTCATTTGAAAGATAAGTTAATAGAATATTGGAGTAAAATTATGCATATATATATATATATATATATATATATATATATATATATATATATATATATATATATATATATATATATATATATATGGATAACCAGATATTTGAAGGGAGAAGAGAAGCAAGTCCATTAATGACGAGTAGGAATAGGGTAGTTTTTAAGGTGCACTTTCAATATATACAAAGTCAGGGCATAACAAAACAGGTAGTGGCTCTGGGCTATAATGTCCAGTAAAGTTTATGTGTGGAGGTGGTGGTAGTAGTAAATTAGAAACATCCAATTTATCGGAAGCCATAGATGGAAGATGTAGGGAGAGAGAGGATGTAAAGTTGTTGAAGGTGAGAATATGAAGGCACAAGGAGGTGGGTGGACGTCTATTAAAAATTATGTCCCCATATAAAAGTCATTGCGGCTTCAGTAGTTTCCTAAATTAAGGAAGCAACAGGTAGCATGACGCAAGAGGTGGAAAAGATAGATGGAAAAAGTGGAGAGGAAGTCAGTTACCAAAGTGAGAAGAGAATGAGAATGGTGTCCTGAGATGAAGGAATCTATGTGGGAATATGGAGGCTGGGCAGGATGAAGTGGTGAATGGATTTCTGCAACTCTCAAAGACACAGGAAGCAAGGGGAATGACTCAGTAGTAGATAAAGTTAAGTGGGGAGGAAAAATAGGTTAGTGGGGAGTTTTGGTGACTGGGGGTTTTGGATCTAAGGCTCTGAAGGAAGAGCCGAAAGCCCAGCCGGGAAAGGCTGTGGGTGGAGAAACATGGAAAATGGAAGAAGACGAAGTAGTTAGAATGGGAAAAGGAGTTTTGAAGATTCTGGAGCTCAAGTTGCTCTTTAATGCCAATGCCGCATTTCATAAATTCTCGTTGCACTATAGTGTTGGGAATGAGGATAGTACTGTAGCCAGAATTGAGGAAGGAACGCCTATATTTTAAAAAGGGTTTCATCGACTGAGTTAAGATAAGATTTCGTACGGATTTTTAACCCCGGAGGGTCAGCCACCCAGGATAACCCAAGAAAGTCAGTGCGTCATCAAAGACTGTCTAATTTATTTCCATTGGGGTCCTTAATCTTGTCCCCCAGGATGCGACCCACACCAGTCGACTAACACCCAGGTACCTATTTGCTGCTAGGTGAACAGGACAACAGGTGTAAGGAAACGTGTCGAAATGTTTCCACCCGCCGGGAATCGAACCCGAGCCCTCCGTGTGTGAAGCGGGAACTTTACCCACCAGGCCACCAGGCCTGAAAAGAAGGATTTTTAGCATCCTTTAGTGACAGCATGCATCCCATTCTTGAGGACATGGTCAGTTAATTAATCAATAGGTGTCGTCAGCCGAAGAGAAAAAAAAATCGTCCAAGATTGTCTTTGAGATATGATTTGTAAAAGAAGAAGTTTCCAGGAAGAGTATTTCTCAGGATAGGAATTAGGAGTGTCAATAAAAGTGTCAGGATCGTCAAGTATGGGTCGCGGTCATTTGAACGATGGCTTCGTAGAAGCCGGGAGTATTGTCAAAGTAGAACGATGATCTACTTTGATTGTAGGTACCTGAGTCAGGCAACTCCGGCTTCGAAGGAACGTCCATGTTCGTGCTGGAGTCACGTAAGGATGCCGCAGAGGTAAGGGGCTCAAGAGGAGGCAAAATATGAGTATTACTATTCATGATTGTGTTTTTTTTTTTTTTAATTTTAATAAAAAAGGTGGGATAAGCGGCAGCTTCAAGGAGAAACAATAAGAAATTGTATACCTCCTCCTGGACTACGATCACTCTCGGTGAGGCCAGTAGTGCTGATCCTGCTTGAAAACCGCCCTCTACCTTTTATAATAAATTAGGATTCCCAATACGCCAGGAGAGACCCCTTATAATCAATAAAATAAAATTAAGAGAAGTTGGGGTAAATACGGAATCTTCATCCTCAGCATCAGATGTTGATCAGATGCTTATCTTTAAGCAGAGCAACAGTTGACAGCAATGACAATAATGCTCTCGTTGACATGTCACACAACTGAGTAACAGAGGAACTGCAGCTGAAGTGAGGCAGAGGACTGAAGCACTGGATGAAAGAAATCAGAGTTCGAAACCTAAGTGTCTGGTGCAATCACGTACCATCACTAAAAGACTTAACTTGAATGGTGAGTAAGCAAGGCACGTTAGCAAGACATGAAGGTAATGGCGGAAGAAAGAACGAATTCTACCCAACCAGGTGTAAGCAATATTGTTTAATGTTCTTGAATGGTAGGCAAATGAGACTACATAGAATAGAATAATAGATATACTCGACGTCCCCAAAAACAATGAGACTAATGTCGAAGACTGATTCACATGGGTGAGAAGTAGTTTAACAGTAGATGATAAAAGCGTCTTTCTACAGTGAGAGTGCTACTTTTGTTTTGCATTGAAGATGTGACCTAAAATATTCCTCTGGGCTGAAATAAGATAGTAGGTATTACCAGAGACAAAAATAATCTATCACACGGTAGGCTGAAGGTCTACCGTGAGATAGATGGGTGTGACAAAATTTGCAGTATTTTTAAAAGTCAGAGGTGAGCAAATTCGAAACAGGTAACAGATAACTAAGAAAGAATGAACACTAAAACCAATTAAAATTACCCAGAGAAGAGCACCTTCAACAGATCAAAGAAAAAGAAACAGTAATATCTGACACCACCCTGACTTTTATGTGAGCTGACTGCCACCAGGGTAGCAATGGTATGTCTAACACCGCCTTGACTTCTATGTGAGCTGACTGCCACCAGGGTAGCAATGGTATGTTTGACACCACCTTACCTTCCATGTGAGCTGACTGCCACCAGGACAGCAATGGTATGTCTAACACCGCCTTGACTTCTATGTGAGCTGACTGCCACCAGGATAGCAATGATATGTTTGACACCACCTTACCTTCCATGTGAGCTGACTGCCACCAGGGTAGCAATGGTATGTCTGACACCACCTTATCTTCCATGTGAGCTGACTGCCACCAGGATAGCAATGGTATGTCTGACACCACCTTATCTTCCATGTGAGCTGACTGCCACCAGGACAGCAATGGTATGTCTAACACCGCCTTGACTTCCATGTGAGCTGACTGCCACCAGGACAGCAATGGTATGTCTAACACCGCCTTGACTTCCATGTGAGCTGACTGCCACCAGGACAGCAATGGTATGTCTAACACCGCCTTGACTTCTATGTGAGCTGACTGCCACCAGGGTAGCAATGGTATGTTTGACACCACCTTACCTTCCATGTAAGCTGACTGCCACCAGGGTAGCAATGGTATGTCTGACACCACCTTACCTTCCATGTGAGCTGACTGCCACCAGGGTAGCAATGGTATGTCTGACACCACCTTACCTTCCATGTGAGCTGACTGCCACCAGAGTAGCAATGGTATGTCTGACACCACCTTACCTTCCATGTGAGCTGACTGCCACCAGGACAGCAATGGTATGTCTAACACCGCCTTGACTTCCATGTGAGCTGACTGCCACCAGGACAGCAATGGTATGTCTAACACCGCCTTGACTTCCATGTGAGCTGACTGCCACCAGGACAGCAATGGTATGTCTAACACCGCCTTGACTTCCATGTGAGCTGACTGCCACCAGGACAGCAATGGTATGTCTAACACCGCCTTGACTTCTATGTGAGCTGACTGCCACCAGGGTAGGAATGGTATGTCAGAAACCATCTTACCGTCCATTTGAGCTGACTGCCACAAAGGTAGCAATGGTATATCTGACACTACCTTACCTTCCATGTGAGCTGACTGCCACCAGGGTAGCAATGGTATGTCTGACACCACCTAACCTTCCATGTGAGCTGACTGCCACCAGGGTAACAATGGCATATCTGCCACCACCTTACCTTCCATGTGAGCTGACTGCCACCAGGGTAGCAATGGTATATCTGACACCACCTTACATTCCATGTGAGTTGACTGCCACCAGGGTAGCAATGATATATCTGACACCACCTTACCTTCCATGTGAGCTGACTGCCACCAGGGTAGGAATGGTATGTCTGACACCACCTTACATTCCATGTGAGCTGACTGCCACCAGGGTAGCAATGGTATGTGTGACACCACCTTACCTTCCATGTGAGCTGACTGCCACCAGGGTAGCAATGGTATGTGTGACACCACCTTACCTTCCATGTGAGCTGACTGCACCAGGGTAACAATGGTATGTCTGACACCACCTTACCTTCCATGTGAGCTGACTGCACGAGGGTAACAATGGTATGTCTGAAAGAAGGTGCTGACATAAAAATACCTCCCCAAACAAACGAGATACTGGCAAATGACTTACCACAGACATCCACACTAGAAATATGTACGATTAAACTTTTTCTGACAATACTTACGAACAATATTACTACACTTGTATTTCACAGGGCCTTGGTAAACCATGTGGAGGCATCTGGAATCATGCTGGCTCGTGTGATGAAGAATTTATATGTAGTAACCCGCCAAACACTGATAATCAGGAACCTGGAGTATGCATGCTGAAGGAGGAGACAGGTAAGGATTTATATTAGGCCACATGTATTGGTTTTAGTGTCAAAGGTTGACCTTATGTCTGTGACAAAGAGAACAAAAAGAAAGTATGACAGAAGAAGAGGAAAGACTCGCATGCATACGATAGTTTTTCTATCTCTGTCACACAACCCTGATGTTCATAGCCATATAGAACATAAGAACATAAGAACGAAGGAACACTGCAGCAGGCCTACTGGCCCATGCGAGGCAGGTCCAAGTCTCCTACCGGCTTAAGCCAATGCACCCAACCTAGACAGGTCAGGTCACATTGACTTAAGGGAGGAACACGGTAACCGACCTCGTAGCACAAGCTATCAGGTCCAACTCACACCCACCCACATCCACTCATGTATTTATCCAACCTATTTTTAAAGCTACACAACGTTCTGGCCTCTATAACTGTACTTGGGAGTTTGTTCCACTCATCCACAACTCTATTACCAAACCAGTACTTTCCTATATCCTTCCTGAATCTGAATTTTTCCAACTTAAAACCATTGCTGTGAGTCCTGTCTAGGCTAGATATTTTCAGCACACTATTTACATCCCCTTTATTTATTCCTGTCTTCCACTTATACACCTCAATCATATCCCCCCTAATTCTACGTCTTTCTAGAGAATGCAGATTCAGGGTCCTTAGTCTATCCTCATAGGGAAGGTTTCTGATACATGGGATCAACTTTGTCATCCTCCTTTGTACATTTTCCAGAGCATTTATATCCATTCTGTAATACGGTGACCAAAACTGTGCAGCATAATCTAAATGAGGCCTAACCAAGGATGTATAGAGTTGAAGAACAACCTGAGGACTCCTATTATTTATGCGTCTTGATATGAAGCCAAGGATTCTATTAGCTTTATTGCGAACACTTATGCACTGTTGTCTTGGTTTCAGATTACTGCTAACCAGAACTCCTAAATCTTTTTCGCAATCCGTAATATTAAGATCTACATTATTTAATTTATATGTGGCATGGTTATTGTCTTGTCCAACATTTAGAACTTTGCATTTGTCTATATTAAACTGAATCTGCCACTTCTCCGACCACTGCATCAGTCTATTCAAATCTTCCTGGAGTGCTCTAATGTCCTCGTCAGAATGAATTCGACGGCCTATTTTGGTGTCATCGGCAAACTTGCTGATGTCGCTCATTATTCCCTCATCTATGTCGTTTATGTAGATTGTGAACAGCAGGGGGCCCAACACTGACCCCTCTGGAACACCGCTCGTGACGCTTCCCCACTCTGATTTCTCCCCATTTATGCAAACTCTCTGCTGCCTATTTGTCAACCATGCCTCTATCCAGGAAAAAATTTCTCCTCCTATTCCATGTGCTTTAATTTTCCTCAATAGTCTCTAATGTGGGACCCTGTCAAAAGCCTTACTGAAGTCCATATACACAATATCATATTCATTACCATGATCTACCTCCTCAAATACCTTAGTGAAAAAAATTAATAAATTCGTAAGGCAGGAACGCCCCTTTGTAAAACCATGCTGAGATTCGTTGATTAATTTATGCTTTTCAAGGTGGCTACGAACTGCCTCGGTAATTATTGATTCCATAAATTTTCCCACTATGGAGGTTAGGCTTATTGGTCTATAGTTTGAAGCTAAGGACCTGTCACCTGCTTTGAAAATAGGTATCACATTTGCCATTTTCCACTTATCTGGCACCATGCCAGTTTGTAGTGATATGTTGAAAAGATTAGCCAAAGGTTTGCTAAGCTCCTCTTTACATTCCTTTAGGACCCTTGCATACAGTTCATCAGGGCCTGGGGATTTGTTAGGTTTTAATTTATCTATTTGCCTAAGGACCATGTCCCTTGTGACCCTAATCGTGCAGTTTATTATCGTCCTGTTCTACATAACTTATCATTTCTGGAATATCGCTGGTATCCTCCTGTGTAAAAACTGAGAGGAAGTATGTGTTAAAAATTCTACACATTTCCTTATCACTGTCAGTGAGCTGACCCGAGGAACTTTTGAGTGGGCCTATCTTGTCCCTGATCTTACTTCTATATATCTGAAAGAATTCTTTTGGGTTAGTCTTCGATTCTCTTGCAACTTTAACCTCATAATCTCTTTTTGCTTTTCTAATTCCCTTTTTTATTTCTCTCTTTAACTGAATATATCGATTTTTTAATATAATATTGTGGTGAACTTTCTCCGAATTTTCTTTTGATAATTGATTGAAAATAGATCAAAGTACTGCTTATGTAAATTTTTTCAGTACTATATTATCCTTAAGTTTAAAAATCGTTATTAATCTACATCTTTGTTATTACTTTACAAATCAACTTTGCAGCTCCTCCGACTTTGTAAAACCTGAAGATATTTCACAGAGGGATACGTGATAAGTCGAGCATAAATAGAGTTAATGGAATATTATTATTTGCTTTGATGTTATAAATATCCAGAAATATTAGCTCTTCATGTCTCATATCACACAAGTCTTTCAACAAAAGCTAATTATTAATATACAAATGAAAATACAACTACAGCAAAGCTGTATTTTTTTTATTCGCTTATTTCTGGAAATTGTAGATCTTTTTGTACTTGGACATCGACAGTTCCTGCACCACAGATGAATTCCTGCCGCACTAAATGTTCTCTTAACGAGCACTTTCACTGACACCCTGGTCATCTTTGGTCCCCTTGGGCGATGAACTTACTGTTATGGTAGCATTTTCACTGCAGAGATACCTACATATTGCATTGGTACCATGAAAAACATTCTAAATCCTTATCAGTATAGGATGTAACTAAATGTGACATTACATATTGTTAGAATTAAGATTTATGCATTATCATGTGTACTGTAATATCTCCCATTTCTCTTTTTGTTTACCCTTCCAAACACCAGCCTTGAGGGTGTCATTTTGACCTTGGCGTGAGGATCATGGATCCCATATCAATGTTCTTAAAAGTATAAGAAGGTTCTTCTCACCCCTCTCAGTTATTGTGGAAAATTACATTTACTTGGATGTATCATTATATACATAACAGTAAATGAACATAGATAATTATTATTTATCAGTTAGACAAGTAGGAATTTGGGACACCTAGGTCGCAAAAAATGTCCCCCTTCTATACCTACCACTGTCATATCCACAAGTTGCTCTGGACCTATTAATTAAATGAAATATACATCACCAGGAACGCTGGTAAATATATAAATTTGTGGACTGTATATTAAAATTAAAAAAGGATTATAGTATATACACACATTTATATAACAGAAGGAAAATATATCTTAATCATAACACTCACCAATTTGACTGGAGATTAAGTTGTATCATACTCAGAAAACCTCACTGTCTATACATGAAAATAACAACTGGCCAGTGGTGACGTGTACTCAGTTCAGTGGTGACGTGTATTCAGTTCAGTGGTGACGTGTACTCAGTTCAGTGGTGACGTGTACTCAGTTCAGTGGTGACGTGTATTCAGTTCAGTGGTGACGTGTACTCAGTTCAGTGGTGACGTGTACTCAGTTCAGTGGTGACGTGTACTTAGCTCTGTGAAGACCTGTTTGTGTGCTCTTGAGTGGTGACCTGTACTTTGAGTGCTGACCTATACTTAACTCTGTGAAGAAGTGTCTTGTTTGCTCCCGTGGACTGAACCAAGATGCCCTCCATCGAGCAACTTTACCAGCAACTTAAGGAAGAATTGAGGGCAGCGAAGATGGAGATACGGCGATTGACCGAGGAAAACAAGAGGATTCGTAGTAGTCCTCCTGTTTCGAGTCCTCAGGTCAAGAAGGGATCGTGGTCAGTGGCTGGACAGCAGGGGACGACGAAGTTGACGATCAAGAAGACGAATGGAAAGCCAGAAACGATGAAGAAGAAAGAGACTGCTGTGGAAACTCCCGTGGAAACCTCCAACGCATTCTCGGTGCTACCCGACGAATGTGAGTCTACTACTGGGATCGTCACGACGAACGACAACAAGGAAGGTAAGAATATTGTTGTTGTTGGGGATAGCAAGGTTAGATACATGGATAGGGCATTCTGCTTGAAGGACAGGAGTAGGAGACAAAGGGTATGCTTTCCTGGGGCTGGGATGGAGGACATTGTTAGCCGGCTTGACAACATCATGAATGGTAATGGGATCAATCCTATTATTTGCCTCAGTGCTGGAGGCAATGATGTAGGCAAGCGTAGAAGTGAGGATTTAGTTAGAAAGTTCAGGACAGCTATAGACATGATTAGGAAGAAGGGGGGGGCGCCCTGTTATATGTGGCATTTTGCCAAGAAGAGGTGTTGGTAATGAATGGTTGTCCAGAGCAATTGGTATTAATTGTTGGCTGGATAAACACTGTAAGGATAATGCAGTACCATTCATTGACAACTGGGACAACTTCTATGGCCGAAATGACATGTATGCCAGGGATGGGGTTCACTTATCCAGGGCAGGTGTGGGTTTTCTTGCTAACTCAGTTGAGGGGGTTGTTAGGACTTTAAACTAGGATTAGTTAGAGGTATGGGTTTAGAAATGATTAATAATGAGTATGGATATATTGACTTATGCTCTGATATTAAGAATCTTAATAGTAACTGTCATGGAGTAACTCTGGGTAATGATAATTTCAGAAATTGTGTAAAAATAAAGATGAATAGGAAAAATGTGCAGAAGAAAAAACATGATGGTATTTTATGCTAACAGTCGAAGTGCAAGAAATAAAATTAATGAACTACGTTTGGTAGCATGTGCTGGGAACTTTGATATCATTGCATTAACTGAAACGTGGTATGATTTAAAGAGTCGGGATATGACTGCTGAGTGTAATATTCAGGGATTTAAGTTATTCAATGTGGATAGATGTAATGGGAAGGGGGGAGGAGTTGCTTTGTATGTTCGAGAAAATATTAATTGTTGCATAAAAAAAGGTATAAAAATAGATGGAGCAGTAACAGAGTCTGTTTGGGTAGAGTTCGTGGAGGGTCAAGAAAAACTAATTCTAGGTGCAATATACCGACCTCCAGGCTTGGATCACGATAGAGGGAGACTTCTTTGGGACGAAATTGTTAGGGCTTCTGGACACAGTAACGTAGTCATAGTAGGGGACTTTAACTTTAGCCAAATTGACTGGAATTCTTTGACAGGTAATCTAGAGTCCAGTGACTTCATGGAAACAGTTCAGGACTGCTTTCTGAAACAGAGTGTAACTGAACCTACCAGGGGTAATAATTTGCTAGACCTAGTCTTGTCAAATAAGGAAACACTCGTGAATAATCTGGAGATCACTGAAGAGCTTGGCGCAAGTGATCACAAATCCATCACCTTTAGCATTAATTGGGAATGCAAGAATAATGATAATACAGTAAAAATCCCCGATTTTCGTTCTGCCGATTATAATGGACTTAGGGAACATCTGTCTAATCTTGATTGGGGTTATCTAGCTAATGATTTTATTGACGATAATCATACTTATGAATATGAAGGGATCTGCTTTTATGATTGTTTTCTTAATAATGTACACAGTGCCCAGAGTATATACATTCCCCAGAGAGAAATTAGGTCTAATAATAACGATCCCAAATGGGTTAACAGGAGGCTAAAGCATCTATTAGGGGGGAAAAGGGGAATTTATAGGCGCATCAGAAGAGGAGAGGTTAACCTTACTGACCAATATGTTCAGCTTAAAAGAGAAGTAAAAAAGGCGATTAGAAAGGCTAAACGTGACTATGAAATTAGAGTCGCTAATGAATCAAAGACTAATCCAAAGGAGTTCTTTCAAGTGTATAGGACGAAGGTGAAGGAAAAAGTAGGACCTCTGAAATCTGGGAATGGACAGCTGACGGATAATGAACTGGAAATGTGTTCCTTATTTAATGACTATTTTTTGTCAGTTTTTACACAGGAAGATGTAAATGAGATTCCAGTAATTAACAATTATTTAGTTCCTGATGAATTTAAGTTAACTAATATTACTATCACGAGGGACATGGTTATTAAACAGATAGACAAACTGAAACAAAATAAGTCCCCGGGACCCGATGAGTTGTTTTCAAGGGTACTTAAGGAATGCAAGATGGAGCTTAGTCAGCCATTAACGAGTGTATTCAATGCGTCCATCCTTACCAGTGTTGTGCCAGAGATGTGGAAGATGGCTAATGTGGTTCCTATATTCAAATCAGGGGATAAGTCCACTCCTTCAAATTACCGTCCAATAAGCCTGACATCTATAGTGGGCAAGTTATTAGAATCAATTATAGCTGACATTATCAGAAGTCACCTTGAAGAGCATAACTTGATAAATGAATCTCAGCATGGATTCACGAGAGGTCGTTCCTGCCTGACAAACTTACTGACGTTCTTCAATAGAACATTTGAGGCAGTTGACAGTGATAAGGAATATGATATTGTTTATTTGGATTTTAGTAAAGCCTTCGACAGAGTACCTCACAAGAGACTCTTAAGAA
This sequence comes from Cherax quadricarinatus, assembly GCF_038502225.1. Classification (NCBI taxonomy): domain Eukaryota; kingdom Metazoa; phylum Arthropoda; class Malacostraca; order Decapoda; family Parastacidae; genus Cherax; species Cherax quadricarinatus. Next base: position 9,797,740 of record NC_091315.1, read on the forward strand.
AAGTGGCAGCTCATGGTATAGGAGGTAAAGTTCTAGCATGGATTGAGGCATGGCTTACCAATAGAAAGCAGAGAGTTACCATTAATGGAGTGAAATCTGAATGGGGATTAGTCACTAGTGGCGTTCCACAAGGATCAGTTTTAGGCCCTCTCTTGTTCATAATTTACATTAATGACCTTGATGAAGGGATTACTAGTGACATGAGTAAGTTTGCTGATGATACAAAGATAGTCCGTATAATTCACTCTGAGGAGGATATCAATGAACTCCAGGACGATTTGAACAAATTAATGTCTTGGTCTGAGAAATGGCAGATGAAATTTAATGTGGATAAGTGTAAGGTACTTGCCCTTGGTAATGAAAATAACCCTCGAAGCTATAATCTAGGTGAAGTACCTATCTTCGTGTCATCGGCGAGTTTGCTCATATCACTAGTAATTCCTTCATCAAGATCATTGATGATAAATTAGACACATGTGCAACTCTTGGGTATCTTTATTAAGGAAACGTTTCGCCACACAGTGGCTTCATCAGTCCATACAAAGGAGAATCTTGAACAGGAGGAGAATGAGGTAATCAGTCCCTCAACCTTGAGTCGATGTGGTCAGTCCATCAATCTATAGCCCCACTCGGTACATCATCAGATGCAGCATTCTTCACCTGACCTCAGCCGGACTATAAATACTCGCGTTCCTTCCACCCCAGGTAGTTCTGTTTGTGACTTGAAAAAGCCCACTGTGTGGGCGAAACGTAGTCAATAAAGGATCACATTATACTGCATTTGTGTTTATATTGCCAAAGTACTGAGGGTGTCGAACCAGGTAAGAACCAGGAATAATGGATTTAAGTTGGATAAATTTAGATTTAGAAAGGACATAGGTAAGTACTGGTTTTCTAACAGAGTTGTAGATGCGTGGAACAGTCTTCCCAGTGGGGTGATAGAGGTTAGGACCTTGGGTAGCTTTAAGAAGAGACTGGACAAATATATGAGTGGGAGGGGCTGGGTTTGATTGGTGTCAAGGGGTACGGGAGTTATTTCTTGAGTAGCTTTAGGTAGATGTCGTTTTGATAAGGACCTGCCTCGTATGGGCCAGTAGGCCTTCTGCAGTGTTCCTACATTCTTATGTTCTTATGTTCTTATAACAGACTTATCTAAGGTTCCTGGAGCTGTCTTGTTCAGTCGCCTGATATCTCAAGTTATGCAGGACTGCACATCCAACAATTTCGCCTCCTATTTGAGAGGTGTAAACCCAATTTTAACCTCTAGAGCACGAAAAACTCTTCTCATTACACTAACATTTACTTGGCTCATTCAAACCAAAATGGCGACTCCTCTTTTTAAAAATACACTTTAATTAAATACAATATAGGGCATCTATTTACCTATAAATTATCGTATTTCCAGAAAATACTCAGTATTTTCCACACTGCGGCCGGGCGGAGTTCGTTGCTAAACGACTCAAATTACTCCTTCCTTTAGGAGACGATTCCAGCCAGTTCTGGCTTGAGTGGCTGTTCTCCTAGTAGATCTTACTACGATTTCATCTTCCGGCATCACTTGGTCTGTGTTATCTTCCATATCACTCGTGTCACTTTCCCTCAGATTTTCATTTACGTTTGAACACCTAATTCCAAGGGAATCAATTTATTAATTGTGCATAAACTTTCCTGGCCACGACACAACACTTTGACATTCCTGACAACACCTTGTGCATCTGGGTACAATGTCAATACTTTGCCCAGAGGCCACAATGTTCGATGTTGTTCAATGTCAATTAACACAATGTCACCTGGTTGAATGGTCTGTCGATTTACTGCCTCTGTCGCACCATAAAAGTGTTCACGTAGTGTAAGAAGATATTCCTTACGCCACACATTAGACCAATGATCAATTGCTTTATTTAACATTTTAAATTTATTACACAACACTGCCGCATCATTGTAATCTTCATCACTTTCTTCCGGATTATCTCTATAGACAGGGGCAGCTTCCAATTTCCTTCCACATATTAGGTGAGAAGGTGTTAATACATCTGCATCAGGTGTATCACTCATGTACGAGAGAGGCCTATTATTTATCCGATTTTCTGCTTCCACTAACACTGCACGGAATTCTTCAAAATTAATTCTCTTCCGGTGTAGTACTTTACGGAGACACCTCTTCACTGTGCCTATCAGTCTTTCGTACAGCCTCCCCTGCTAAGGGGCTCTAGGAGTAATAAATTTCCAGGTACACCCTCGTTGGGTTAACAGAGATTGAACATCGTTACTATTATTTAATTCTATCAAATGTTGAGCACCTGCTATAAAATTTGTGGCATCCGAAATCATCAGTCTCGGACAGGATCTCCTAGCTGCAAATTTTCGAAACAGCTGTATAAACTGTTCTGCAGACAAGTCCTGTGCCACTTCTAAATGAACTGCCCTAGTAGCAGTACAGGTGAACAAACAAACATACACTTTCAGTGGAACACCATTTGAAGTACCTGTTAAAATTATTGGACCACTATCGTCTACACCTGTTACATCAAATGGTTTCATTAATTGTACATGCTCCTTTGGCAATGGTGGAGGACCTGGGTACATATAGGATCTGGCATCCACATGGTGACATATTACACAAGATTTAATCACCCTTTTTACACTTTGCCGTCCTTGTGGAATCCAGAAAGTTTCCCTAATACAATTTAAGGTATCTTGTACCCCACCATGCATTACATTTTTATGGGCATTTAGAACAATTAAATTTGTTAGATGATGAGTTTTGGGCAGTAAGATAGGGTGTTTAGCATAATCATCCAATTCAGCATTTTGTAACCTACCTCTGCACCTAATTACATTGTTCTCTAAATACAGCCCCAATTTCTCTATTATAGAACCTTTCACAATTTTTCTTTCCGTCATCAATTTAATCTCATTTCCATAGATTTCCTCCTGTATCCTCTTTATCCAATACTCAAGAGGATGTGAAAACTTATATGATATATTCATCTTGTTTAGAAATTTGAACACCAACTTAGTTACATTGATTAGTTTGGGCAAAGAAGAATACCTGTTTATATCAATGGCTAAGGGAGGACAAACTATTGGAGCAGTGGTCACAGTAATTTCAACATGAGCAATATACGCCTTTTGTACAGGCCAATTAGCTTTATTTACCAACCAACTCGGTCCTTTAAACCATGATACAGCATTTACAAATTTAGCATAAGGTAAACCTCGAGACAAGAAATCAGCTGGATTCTCCTCACCAGGTATATGATTAAATGTTAACATATCCTGACCCAAACTATTATACTTCTCTTGCATCTGATTAATTTCAGTGACTCTGTTCTGTACGTACACAATTTTACTGTTTCCATTACAAATCCATTGTAAGGATACCTCATTATCAGACCAAATTACAGTGTCGCTAATATTTATCTCCTGCAACTTATTTCTTATATAATTAGCTAATTTGACACCTACATAAATGGCTGTTAATTCCAACTGAGGTAAGGTACATGATTTAATTGGAGACACTTTAGCCTTAGACATAACAAGAGAAATAACACTATTACATTGAAGGAAAGCAACTACTCCATATGCCAATTTTGAAGCATCACAAAAAATGTGGAGTACATTTTTCCCATTTGGATTGGCCACCTGGCATGGGAACTCCAACATTGGAATTTTTTCATAATCACCAATTAATTCATCCCACCTGTTAATGAATTCCTCAGGTAGTATTTCATCCCAAGCACATTTAAGTTTCCATGCTTCCTGTATTAATAATTTCCCTCTTATAGTAAGGGGTGACACTAAACCTAGTGGATCAAAACATTTGGAAACTTCAGCAAGCAAAACTCTCTTAGTTAATTTATTGGGCATACTGCAATTATTAAGTTTTAACATTAACAAATCTCTCTCAGTATCCCAAGTTAAACCCAATACATTACTACATTTTGGCACTTCATCTCCAGGGAAATCTTTACTTATTTTGTCCTTTAATTTGGACGAATTACTATTCCATTCCCTCAGAGGCATATTTGCACTTTGCATTATTTTATTAGCCTCTCCATAAGTCATTAACAGTTCCTCTTCAGTTGACGCCACGCCCAGGAAATTGTCCACATAAAATTGTTTGCTCATTACTTTACTCAATGGACTTTCCATGCATTTAAGGTGTGCATTTATCGTTGCTTGAAGTAGGAACGGACTGGATATAGCACTAAATAACACGCTCCTAAAGCGAAAGGTTTTCAGAGGGCTAAGTGGGTCAATAGGATTCTCAGGCCATAAGAAGCGGGTACAATCCCGGTCAGCCTCTTGTAAATCCACTCTTAGGAAAGCTTTACTTATGTCAGCCATAAAGGCATAATGCTTCACTCTGAAATTTAATAAGATATCTCCTAATTTTTCTGTCAACGACGGACCTGTCATCAAACAGTCATTTAAACTATGTACATTTTTGTTACTCCTGGCACTACAATTAAACGCAATTCTCAGAGGAGTGGTCTTAGAATCCTTCTTCACTCCGTGATGTGGCAAATAGTGACCATAAATTTTGGCTTGCTCAGGAGGTACCTCTTCTATAAATTTATTAATTAATTGTTCAGCAATTATATCATTATAGGCAGTTAACAATTCTGGTGTCTTACTCAGTTCGTGGAGCTGAGCCTTTAACTGTCCATATGCCATTCTGTAATTAGTGGGCAATTCTGGATGGTTCAGTCTCCCCGGAATTCTCACCCAGTATTGTCCAGATTCAAATTTTACATCTCTCATTTATTGATCCTGAGTAAAAGAATCATCTGGACTTTCTTCATTTACATTTATTCCAATGCTGTCTAATTCCCACAATTTATGCACTGGCTCAACACCATCCTCTATGGAAGAATTATACTGGGGTACGATTTCATGAGTAAGACACACAGTTATGGTATTCGTAGTTTCCTCTAGTCATGAATTATTATTACGAGGAATCCTACCATACATTACATGGCCTCCTGTAGTCTTCAAAAGGGTGACACCACATTTCTTTCCCATACCTTTTACAAAGGAGGCATAATAGTCACTACCTACCAAAATATTGGACCTACAGAATCATCACTTACACCAGAAGGTGCTAAATTTACATTATGTGAAAGTCTTTCTGTAGCTTTACTAAGCCCTACTGTAGATATTTTCTCTGGAAGTCTATCTACAATTACTGCATTAACACGTTTTTTCTCATTTCCCAACATGACAGTTACATAAATAGTGTCATACAATTGAGCTCTTTTATCTGAGAGAAAATCAGATAATTTTAGAGTTGTAGGATATCCCATCTGTAGTTTCATACCATTAAGACATTTACGTTTAATGAAAGTACGCTGGGATCCTTGGTCAGTCGTCAGTGGTCAGTCGTCACGTGAGGTCACAGACCCTGAGCTGCTTTGGGGATTAGCGTGGACGGTTACAAAGCATGGCTTGCTTCTGCAGTGTTTTAAAAACTGAGGTTGGAGAGTTGAAGGAGGAGGTCTTGCTTCTCCAGGAGATTAGGAGGCTGAAGGTCCACCTCAATGGGTCTGGGAGAGAGTGTGAGGTGGCTGGAGTTGTGGGGAATGAGACTTCTAGCAGTGAGGTGCAGTCTGTCTCTTGCTGTGAGGAGGCTGTAGTTGGGGAGGTAGCAACGGCTACCAGCAGTGAGGTGCAGCCCAGCACCTGCTACAAGTGGCGAGTGGTTCACAGTAATGGGAGGCGCATCAGAGTAAGGAAAGTTAAGAGTGAAGATCTGAAGGTAGGAAATCGCTTCTCTGTTCTCCAGGATGAATGTACTTCAGTGGCCAGTGAAGGTAAGGGTACTACTGCCCCTGCTAATGAAGGTAAGCGCATTCTTGTGGTTGGTGACTCTCAGGTAAGATATATTGACCGTGCTTTTTGTAATAGGAATAAGAAGATGAGAGAGTGTGCTTCCCTGGAGCTGGTGTTGGGGACATTGTCAACAGGCTGGATAATATCATGTCAGGTAATGGGAACAAGCCCATTATCTGTCTCAGTGCTGGTGGAAATGATATTGGGAAGGGTAGGAGAGAAGAGCTGCTAGATAAGTACAGGTCAGCTATAGATTTCATTAAGTCTAAGGGAGGGATCCCAATCATATGTAGCATCTTGCCTAGAAGGGGAGTAGGAAATGAATGGTTGTCTAGGGCAATTGGTGTAAATTGCTGGCTAGACAGATACTGCAAGGAACTTGCAATCCCATTCATTGACAACTGGAACAACTTTTATGGCAAACATGATATGTATGCAAGGGATGGGGTACATCTCTCTGGGACAGGGGTGGTAGCACTTGCAGACTCGATTGAGAAGGCCATTGGTGAAATGCCTATGATTTTAAACTGATGGAAGATAGAGGTATGGGTGTGTGTGGGAAACAAGCAGGTTGCAACACTAGGGTTGGAAACAGTAAATGTATAAAAGGCATTCAGCATGAAGTTATAAATAAAGACAATAGAACAGGTCAGCAAACAAAGGGGGACAGCAGAGGGCAGCAAGGGACTAGCTCCCTTAAGGTTTACTATACTAATAGCAGGAGTGTTAGAAATAAGATAGATGAGCTAAGATTAATTGCAAGTGCAGGAAACATAGATATTATTGCTATAACAGAGACCTGGCTCAATCTGAAAGATAGAGAGATGCCCTCTGAATGTCACATACAAGGCTATAAATTATTCCACACTGACAGGGTCAACAGGAAAGGTGGTGGAGTAGCGATGTATGTCAGAGACAATTTAAATTGTTGTGTTAGACAAGATATTAAATCAGAAGCGTCAGCCACTGAATCTGTTTGGTTACAGCTTCTCGAGGGCCGAGAAAAACTAATTTTGGGTGTGATTTACAGGGCCCCAAATCTTGATAGGGAGTGCAGTAAACTTCTATGGGACGAAATTCGTAAGGCATCTACATACGAAAATGTTGTGCTAATGGGAGATTTCAACTATAGACAGATTGACTGGAGCAATTTGACAGGAAATTTAGAGTCGGGTGACTTTCTTGATACGATCCAGGATTGTTTTTTAAAACAGTTTGTGACAGAGCCAACTAGGGGAAATAACCTCCTTGACTTGGTTCTTGCCAGTAGGGAAACACTAATTAATAATCTTGAGGTTAATGATGAGCTTGGGGAGAGTGATCACAAATCACTCAGTTTTAATATATCATGGAATTCCCCTAATAATGGCAATCAAGTCTCCGTCCCTGACTTTCGCTTGGCTGATTTCATAGGACTGAAAAATTACTTAGGTGGGCTGAACTGGAATGACCTGACTAAGGGTCAGGTAGGTGGTGATGGTTGCCGATATGATGCTTTCCAGGGCATAGTTCTAGCTGCTCAGTCAAATTATGTTCCAAATAGGGAAATCAGATCAAACAAAAATGATCCTAAATGGATGAACAATAGATTAAAATATCTGATTGGTCAAAAGAGAGGCATATATAGGCAAATCAAAAGAGGAGAGGGGCAATTAAGAAATCGATATATTCAGTTAAAGAGAGAAATAAAAAAGGGAATTAGAAAAGCAAAAAGAGATTATGAGGTTAAAGTTGCAAGAGAATCGAAGACTAACCCAAAAGGATTCTTTCAGGTATACAGAAGTAAGATCAGGGACAAGATAGGCCCACTCAAAAGTTCCTCGGGTCAGCTCACTGACAGTGATAAGGAAATGTGTAGAATTTTTAACACATACTTCCTCTCAGTTTTTACACAGGAGGATACCAGCGATATTCCAGTAATGATAAATTATGTAGAACAGGACGATAATAAACTGTGCACTATTAGGGTCACAAGTGACATGGTCCTTAGGCAAATAGATAAATTAAAACCTAACAAATCCCCAGGCCCTGATGAACTGTATGCAAGGGTTCTAAAGGAATGTAAAGAGGAGCTTAGCACACCTTTGGCTAATCTTTTCAACATATCACTACAAACTGGCATGGTGCCAGATAAGTGGAAAATGGCAAATATGATACCTATTTTCAAAACAGGTGACAGGTCCTTAGCTTCGAACTATAGACCAATAAGCCTAACCTCCATAGTGGGAAAATTTATGGAATCAATAATTGCCGAGGCAGTTCGTAGCCACCTTGAAAAGCATAAATTAATCAACGAATCTCAGCATGGTTTTACAAAGGGGCGTTCCTGCCTTACGAATTTATTAACTTTTTTCACTAAGGTATTTGAGGAGGTAGATCATGGTAATGAATATGATATTGTGTATATGGACTTCAGTAAGGCTTTTGACAGGGTCCCACATCAGAGACTATTGAGGAAAATTAAAGCACATGGAATAGGAGGAGAAATTTTTTCCTGGATAGAGGCATGGTTGACAAATAGGCAGCAGAGAGTTTGCATAAATGGGGAGAAATCAGAGTGGGGTAGCGTCACGAGCGGTGTTCCACAGGGGTCAGTGTTGGGCCCCCTGCTGTTCACAATCTACATAAACGACATAGATGAGGGCAGAAAGAGCGACATCGGCAAGTTTGCCGATGACACCAAAATAGGCCGTCGAATTCATTCTGACGAGGACATTCGAGCACTCCAGGAAGATTTGAATAGACTGATGCAGTGGTCGGAGAAGTGGCAGATGCAGTTTAATATAGACAAATGCAAAGTTCTAAATGTTGGACAGGACAATAACCATGCCACATATAAACTAAATAATGTAGATCTTAATATTACGGATTGCGAAAAAGATTTAGGAGTTCTGGTTAGCAGTAATCTGAAACCAAGACAACAGTGCATAAGTGTTCGCAATAAAGCTAATAGAATCCTTGGCTTCATATCAAGAAGCATAAATAATAGGAGTCCTCAGGTTGTTCTTCAACTCTATACATCCTTGGTTAGGCCTCATTTAGATTATGCTGCACAGTTTTGGTCACCGTATTACAGAATGGATATAAATTCTCTGGAAAATGTACAAAGGAGGATGACAAAGATGATCCCATGTATCAGAAACCTTCCCTATGAGGATAGACTAAGGGCCCTGAAACTGCACTCTCTAGAAAGACGTAGAATTAGGGGGGATATGATTGAGGTGTATAAGTGGAAGACAGGAATAAATAAAGGGGATGTAAATAGTGTGCTGAAAATATCTAGCCTAGACAGGACTCGCAGCAATGGTTTTAAGTTGGAAAAATTCAGATTCAGGAAGGATATAGGAAAGTACTGGTTTGGTAATAGAGTTGTGGATGAGTGGAACAAACTCCCAAGTACCGTTATAGAGGCCAGAACGTTGTGTAGCTTTAAAAATAGGTTGGATAAATACATGAGTAGATGTGGGTGGGTGTGAGTTAGACCTGATAGCTTGTGCTAACAGGTCGGTTGCCGTGTTCCTCCCTTAAGTCAATGTGACCTGACCTGACTAGGTTGGGTGCATTGGCTTAAGCCGGTAGGAGACTTGGACCTGCCTCGCATGGGCCAGTAGGCCTTCTGCAGTGTTCCTTCGTTCTTATGTTCTTATGTCTAATAATGCAGTTACATTTTTTTGATTTATGCCTTTTATCATCAATTTTTACCTGTAACACAGGTAAGGCTACTTCAGCAAAACCATCATTAATAACATTAGCAGCAATTTTTACATAAGCCACTGTTGTGTCAGGATTGTCAACATTATCATTATTATCAACATTATCATACAGACCTTTACACATGACTATATGGTGTCTTCCTTTGTGACATTGATAACAGAAGTTTAATTTGGCATAACAATCCTTTACATTGTGATTACCCAAACACCTGATACATCTGTCAAGTTCCTCCAATCTTTCAACTTTATCATTCCATGAATTGTATGCATTGCAATTCTTAGAAAAATGAGTACCCTTGCAGAAGAGACAATCTCTCTTTTCTTTGACTGGTTTCTTATTAACTGGGCTACTCTTAGGAGGGTACTTATTCGTCTTACCTTGTGGAGAATCATTATTTCTGATTCCTGACACTTGATATGCACCTATGCAACTCTTTTTAGGAAATGAAATTTGATTACCATTGGGATAATTTTTCCCTTTGTGAAACTTGACAGATACGTCAGAGTTATTATGTGTTGCATCTTTAAAATGAGTTGGTTGGCTGGTCTGCAATTGCACAATTAATTCTTGTAGACCTAGTCTTATTTCCTCCAGACCAAAATAACCTTTGTGATATTTGTTTGAGTCCTATTCAAGTGTTTTATAGCTTAATTTATTCTGCACCATGGCACTCAATAACCAGTCTGATTCCTTCAGATTATATTTATTACTTAAAGTTTTGAGAGTGCTCTCCAGTTAACTCTAAACTGCTGTAAACCTTTGTAAGTGTGATCTGGATGGGATAAAGATAGAAATGTTAAAAGCAGGTGGGGATATAGTTTTGGAGTGGTTGGTGCAATTATTTAATAAATGTATGGAAGAGGGTAAGGTACCTAGGGATTGGCAGAGAGCATGCATAGTTCCTTTGTATAAAGGCAAAGGGGATAAAAGAGAGTGCAAAAATTATAGGGGGATAAGTCTGTTGAGTGTACCTGGTAAAGTGTATGGTAGAGTTATAATTGAAAGAATTAAGAGTAAGACGGAGAATAGGATAGCAGATGAACAAGGAGGCTTTAGGAAAGGTAGGGGGTGTGTGGACCAGGTGTTTACAGTGAAACATATAAGTGAACAGTATTTAGATAAGGCTAAAGAGGTCTTTGTGGCATTTATGGATTTGGAAAAGGCGTATGACAGGGTGGATAGGGGGGCAATGTGGCAGATGTTGCAAGTGTATGGTGTAGGAGGTAGGTTACTGAAAGCAGTGAAGAGTTTTTACGAGGATAGTGAGGCTCAAGTTAGAGTATGTAGAAAAGAGGGAAATTTTTTCCCAGTAAAAGTAGGCCTTAGACAAGGATGTGTGATGTCACCGTGGTTGTTTAATATATTTATAGATGGGGTTGTAAGAGAAGTAAATGCGAGGGTCTTGGCAAGAGGCGTGGAGTTAAAAGATAAAGAATCACACACAAAGTGGGAGTTGTCACAGCTGCTCTTTGCTGATGACACTGTGCTCTTGGGAGATTCTGAAGAGAAGCTGCAGAGATTGGTGGATGAATTTGGTAGGGTGTGCAAAAGAAGAAAATTAAAGGTGAATACAGGAAAGAGTAAGGTTATGAGGATAACAAAAAGATTAGGTGATGAAAGATTGAATATCAGATTGGAGGGAGAGAGTATGGAGGAGGTGAACGTATTCAGATATTTGGGAGTGGACGTGTCAGCGGATGGGTCTATGAAAGATGAGGTGAATCATAGAATTGATGAGGGAAAAAGAGTGAGTGGTGCACTTAGGAGTCTGTGGAGACAGAGAACTTTGTCCTTGGAGGCAAAGAGGGGAATGTATGAGAGTATAGTTTTACCAACGCTCTTATATGGGTGTGAAGCATGGGTGATGAATGTTGCAGCGAGGAGAAGGCTGGAGGCAGTGGAGATGTCATGTCTGAGGGCAATGTGTGGTGTGAATATAATGCAGAGAATTCGTAGTTTGGAAGTTAGGAGGAGGTGCGGGATTACCAAAACTGTTGTCCAGAGGGCTGAGGAAGGGTTGTTGAGGTGGTTCGGACATGTAGAGAGAATGGAGCGAAACAGAATAACTTCAAGAGTGTATCAGTCTGTAGTGGAAGGAAGGCGGGGTAGGGGTCGGCCTAGGAAGGGTTGGAGGGAGGGGGTAAAGGAGGTTTTGTGTGCGAGGGGCTTGGACTTCCAGCAGGCATGCGTGAGCGTGTTTGATAGGAGTGAATGGAGACAAATGGTTTTTAATACTTGACGTGCTGTTGGAGTGTGAGCAAAGTAACATTTATGAAGGGATTCAGGGAAACCGGCAGGCCGGACTTGAGTCCTGGAGATGGGAAGTACAGTGCCTGCACTCTGAAGGAGGGGTGTTAATGTTGCAGTTTAAAAACTGTAGTGTAAAGCACCCTTCTGGCAAGACAGTGATGGAGTGAATGATGGTGAAAGTTTTTCTTTTTCGGGCCACCCTGCCTTGGTGGGAATCGGCCAGTGTGATAAAAAAAAAAAAAAAAAAAAAAAAAAAATTCACTAGATCCAACCTACTTTGTTCTATATTACCATAAGTGACCTTCAACAAGTCAACTGCTTCCTTGTAAGAGTCATCTACATTTCGAAACGCTTGTATCAGTATGTGAGCATCTCCTCTTACCTGTCCTTTGAGGTAAAATAATTTAGTTACACAGGCTAGGTCACTCCTGTCATGCACAGCTGCTTTAAAAATTGACCAAAATTCCTCCCAATTTTCACCAGGATTAAATACAGGTAAACATAGTTCTGGGAGTTTTGGCAAAGACATCTTATTTGTTAATGCAGACTGACCAACTGCCTGGTTTACACATTTTAATTTATTCAAGGCCTGACTTTTACAAGAAAGAATCTTTTCCTCTAATTCATAATACTGATTAATCATGAGATCTACTTCAGTCTCATCTACACAGTTTACTAACAAATCTCCTTCATATTTGTTGTAATATAATTTGTATGAATCATGTCTATTACTTAAAGCATCTAAATACAATTTTAAATCATCAGTATTCACAGTTTCTTGATTCATTAATTCCAAACATTTATTATATGTCTTGGTTACATGACCCTTTCTAGCTTGCAGTGATGCTTTATTTGCTCTATATTCCATATGTTTGTCTTCTGTATTAATTTCCTCATTTTCAGCCATGATGTAATGTATTAAATTCAACTTAATAACACTGATTATGTACTAAATTATGCACTTTATAAATGTAAATAGTACAACTTACCTTTGAATAAATCCTAGCTACCTGAGCTTAGCAATTACATGTAAGAAAATTATATAAATTTTAAATGTACATTAATACAAACCTTTAGCCAGCCTTGGTTTATCAAAATTAATATTATACAAATTAATAAATCCTTGCCAGAATTTGGCATAGGAAAATTATTATACACATTAATATTAGTTACACTTGGCTTATCAATTACACATACACTGATATAAATCTTGGCCAGAATTATCTTGTCAAATTAATATTATACAAATACATTAATATAAATCCTAGCCACTTTGGCTTTGCAAAATTAATATACACATTAATATAATTAGCTACACTTGGCTTATCAATTACACATACACTTATACACATTAATATAATCTTTAGCCACACTTGACTTATCCAAATTAATATTGTAATAATTATAATCCACTACACATTAAGTAAATTTGTGAACTTAACATCCACCTCCTTCTGTTATTTCACATATAATTATTAATTAACTATTTAATGACTTCACTAATTACCTCCGGTTCAAGGAGGACCAACGGGCAAATTAAATGTGGAAAATTACATTTACTTGGATGTATCATTATATACATAACAGTAAATGAACATAGATAATTTTTATTTATCAGTTAGACAAGTTGGAATTTGGGACACCTAGGTCGCAAAAAATGTCCCCCTTCGATACCTACCACTGTCATATCCACAAGTTGCTCTGGACCTATTAATTAAATGAAATATACATCACCAGGAATGCTGGTAAATATATAGATTTGTGGACTGTATATTAAAATTAAAAAAGGATTATAGTATATACACAAATTTATATAACAGAGAATATATCTTAATCATAACACTCACCAATTTGACTGGAGATTAAGTTGTATCATACTCAGAAAACCTCACTGTCTATACATGAAAATAACAACTGGCCAGAGTTATAACATAACAGACTTATCTGAGGTTCCTGGAGCTGTCTTGTTCAGTCGCCTGATATCTCAAGTTATGCAGGACTGCACATCCAACAATTTTGCCTCCTATTTGAGAGGTGTCAACCCAATTTTAACCTCTAGACCACGAAAAATTCTTCCCATTACACTAACGTTTGCTTGGCTCATTGAAACCAAATGGCGACTCCTCTTTTTAAAAATACACTTTTATTAAATACAATATAGGGCATCTATTTACCTATAAATTACCGTATTTCCGGAAAATATACAGTATTTTCCACAGTTATATTGAGGTAAATTCAGCTCAAAGCAGGTTCTATACGTAGTTTTAAAACTAGGTGTGACGGACTAGGAGACGAGAAGGGAGTATATTCATCAAGCGGTTTAAAGGCAGGACCATGAGCTGAGACGTAACCCCTACAACTACTAACAGGCGTATTTCAATAGGTGAACACATCCACACACACACACACACACACACACACACACACACACACACACACACACACATATACATATGCAGCAGGCCTAGTGTCTAAGCGACATGTGTCTAGGACAAAATGGTAACTAACTGACCCGAAACTGCTGTATAGCCACATTAGGAGGAAGACAACAGTCAAAGACCAGGTGATAAGGCTGAGGAAAGAAGGTGGAGAACTCACAAGAAACGATCAAGAGGTATGTGAGGAGCTCAACATGAGATTTAAGGAAGTATTTACAGTGGAGACAGGAAGGCCTCTCGGGGAACAGACCAGATGGGGACACCAGCAATGAATATACCAACAAGTGTTGGATGACATACAGATGAGGTGAAGAAACTGCTAAGGGGCATCGATACATCAAAGGCAATGGGACCGGACAACATCTCCCCGTGGGTCCTTAGAGAGGGAGCGGATATGTTGTGTGTGCCACTTACCACAATCTTCAACATGTCCCTGGAAACTGGGCAACTACCTGAGGTATGGAAGACGGCAAATGTAGTTCCCATTTTTAAAAAAGGAGACAGAAAAGAGGCACTAAACTATAGACCTGTGTCACTGACGTGTATAGTATGCAAAGCTATGGAGAAGATTATCAGGAGGAGAGTGGTGGAGCACCTGGAATGGAACAAGAGTATAAACGCCAACCAGCATGGATTCATGAAAGGAAAATCCTGTGTCACAAACCTTCTGGAGTTTTATGATAAAGTAACAGAAGTATGACACGAGAGAGAGGAGTGGGTTGATTGCATCTTCTTGGACTGCAAGAAGGTTTTTGTCACAGTTCCTCACAAGAGATTAGTGCAGAAGCTAGAGGATCAGGCTCATATAACAGGAAGGGCACTGCTATGGATCAGAGAATACCTGACAGGGAGGCAACAGCGAGTCAGTGGGCACCTGTGACGAGCAGGGTCCCACAGGGGTCGGTCCTAGGACCAGTGCTATTTCTGGTATAATGAACATGATGGAAGGGTTAGACTCAGAAGTGTCCCTGTTCGCAGACGATGTGAAGTTAATGAGGAGAATTAAATCAGATGAGGACCGGGCAGGACTTCAAAGAGACCTGGACAGACTGGACACCTGGTCTAGCAACTGGCTTCTCGAATTTAATCCCGCCAAATGCAAAGTCATGAAGATAGGGGAAGGGCACAGAAGACCGCAGACAGAGTATAGGCTAGGTGGCCAAAGACTGCAAACCTCGCTCAAGGAGAAATATCTTGGAGTGAGGATAACACCGAGCATGTCTCCGGAAGCACACATCAACCACGTAACTGCTGCAGCATATGGGCGCCTGGCAAACCTGAGAACAGCGTTCCGATACCTTAATAAGGAGTCGTTCAAGACACTGTACACCGAGCACGTCAGGCCCATACTGGAGTATGCAGCACCTGTTTGGAACCCGCACTTGATAAAGCACGTCAAGAAACTAGAGAAAGTGCAAAGGTTTGCGACAAGGTTAGCTCCAGAGCTAAGGGGAATGTCTTATGAAGAAAGGTTAAGGGAAATCGGCCTGACGACACTAGAGGACAGGAGGGTCAGGGGAGACATGATGACGACATATAAAATACTGTGCGGAATAGACAAGATGGACAAAGACAGGATGTTCCAGGGAGGGGACACAGAAACAAGAGGTCACAATTGGAAGTTGAATACACAGATGAGTCAGAGATATTAGGAAGTATTTCTTCAGTCACAGAGTTGTCAGGCAGTGGAATAGCCTAGAAAGTGACGTAGCGGAGGCAGGAACCATACATAGTTTTAAGACGAGGTTTGATAAAGCTCATGGAGCAGGGAGAGAGAGGACCCAGTAGCAACCGGTGAAGAGGCGGGGCCAGGAGCTAAGACTCGACCCCTGCAACCACAAATAGGTGAGTACAAATAGGTGAGTACACACACACACACACACACACACACACACAGGCTGCAGACCTTGTCCAGCAATTGGCTCCTGGCGTTCAACCCCACTAAGTGCAAAGTCATGAAGATTGGGGAAGGGCAAAGAAGACCGCAGACGGAGTACAGTCTAGGGGGCCCAGAGACTACAAACCTCGCTCAAGGAAAAAGATCTTGGGGTGAGTATAACACCAGGCACGTCTCCTAAAGCGCACATCAACCAAATAACTACTGCAGCATATGGGCGCCTAGCAAACCTCAGAACAGCATTCCGGCATCTTAATAAGGAATCGTTCAGGACCCTGTACACTGTGTACGTTAGGCCCATATTGGAGTATGCGGCACCAGTTTGGGACCCGCACCTAGCCAAGCACGTTAAGAAACTAGAGAAAGTGCAAAGGTTTGCAACAAGACTAGTCTCAGAGTTAAGAGGTATGTCCTACGAGGAGAGGTTAAAGGAAATCAACCTGACGACACTGGAGGACAAGAGAGATAGGGGGGACATGATAACGACATACAAAATACTGAGAGGAATTGACCAGGTGGACAAAGACAGGATGTTCAAGAGATGGGACACAGCAACAAGGGGACACAGTTGGAAGTTGAAGACACAGATGAATCACAGGGATGTTAGGAAGTATTTCTTCAGCCACAGAGTAGTCAGGAAGTGGAATAGTTTGTGAAGCGATGTAGTGGAGGCAGGATCCATACATAGCTTTAAGCAGAGGTATGATAAAACTCACGGTTCAGGGAGAGTGACCTAGTAGCGACCAGTGAAGAGGCGGAGCCAGGAGCTTGGACTCGACCCTTGCAGCCTCAACTAGGTGAGTATAACTAGGTGAGTACACACACACACACATACACACACATACACATAAGAGCAAATGATAACTACCACAGAGGAAGCGGCAAAGGTAAAAGGTAAAAGGACACAAGTGCAACTAATGTGGCATTTAAATGTGGCAACATTTCGCTCTCCAGGAACTTTGTCGATCGAAACGTTGCCCCAGTAAAAAGTCACATTAGTTGCACTTGTGTCCTTTTACCTAACATATTGTTGGTAATTCTACCAACAATAATACAAAGAGAATCATCAAGGTCAAAAGAAAACTAATGATCGATGGAGATTTTAAACACAACGCTAACATCCCATATCATAAAAATCTTTGAAAGGGTCCTAAGAAGCAAGATCGCCACCCATCTAGATACCCATCAGTTACACAACCCAGGGCAACATGGGTTTAGAACAGATTGCTCTTGCCTGTCCCAACTACTGGATCACTACGACAAGGTCCTTGATGCACTAGAAGACAAAAAGAATGCGGATGTAATATACACAGACTTTGAAAAGCCTTCGACAAGTGTGACCATGATGTAATAGCGCACAAAATGCGTGCCAAAGGAATAATAGGAAAAGTTGGTAGATGGATCTATAATTTCCTTACTAACAGAACACAAAGAGTAGTAGTCAACAGAGTAAAGTCTGAGGCGGCTATGGTGAAAAGCTCTGTTCCGCAAGGCACAGTACTCGCTCCCATTTTGTTCCTCATCCTCATATCTGACAGACAAGGATGTCAGCCACAGCACCGTGTCTTCCTTTGCAGATGACACACGAATCTGCATGACAGTGTCCTCCATTGCAAACACTGCAAGGCTCAAGGCGGACATCAAACAAATCTTTCAATGGGTTGCAGAAAACAATATGAAGTTCAACAATGGGAAATTTCAATTACTCCGATATGGTAAATGTGAGGAAATTAAAACTTCATCGGAGTATTAAACAAATTCCAACCACACAATAGAGCGAAAAACTAACGTCAAACATCTGGGAGTGATCATGTCGGAGGATCTCACCTTCAAGGACCATAACATCGCGTCTATCGCATCTGCTAGATAAATGACAGGATGGATAATGAGAACCTTCAAAACTAGGGATACCAATCTCACACTTCAGGTCGCTTGTTCTATCTAGGCTGGAATATTGCTGCACATTGACAGCACCTTTCAAGGCAGGTGAAATTGCTGACCTAGAAAATGTACAGAGAACCTTCACGGCACACATAACTGAGATAAAATACCTCAATTACTGGGAGCCCTTGAAGTTCCTGAACCTGTACTCCCTGGAATGCAGGCGGGAGAGATACATGATTATATACACCTGGAAAATTCTAGAGGGTCTAGTACCAAACTTACAAACGAAAATCATTCTCTCCGAAAGCAAAAGACTCGGCAGACGATGCAACATCCCCCAATGAAAAGCAGGAGTGCCACTAGCATGTTAAGAGACAACACAATAAGTGTCAGGGGCCCAAGACTGTTCAGTTGCCTCCCAGCATACATAAGTGGAACTAACAATAGATCCCTGGCTGTCTTCAAGCAGGCACTGGACAAGCACCTAAAGTCGGTACCTGACCAGCCGGTCTGTGGTTCGTACGTTGGCTTGCTTGCAGCCAG
This sequence comes from Cherax quadricarinatus, assembly GCF_038502225.1. Classification (NCBI taxonomy): domain Eukaryota; kingdom Metazoa; phylum Arthropoda; class Malacostraca; order Decapoda; family Parastacidae; genus Cherax; species Cherax quadricarinatus. The sequence goes on from NC_091315.1 coordinate 9,816,301, forward strand.
CATTAACAGCCTGGTTGATCACGCCCTGATCCACCATGAGGCCTGGTCACAGACCGGGCTGCGGGGGCGTTGACCCCCGGAACTCTCTCCAGGTAAACTTCAGGTAAAGGAATAAAATTTGAACTGCACGGGGAACCTGATATATGGATGTTAAGTAGTGTTGGAGAGAGGAGGAGATTATTTAGCGATATTAATCCTAACATTTATTCCTGAGGAGAAATAAAATACAAGTACTCAGTGACAGCAAGCAATCACGCTGTTCTTAAAGTTAATTGATGGAAATGAATCTGGAATGAAGATTAGAAAATGAAAAGAGAGAAAAACAAATTACAGATGACTTCCGGAATACAATCAGAGGAAGGAGAAAACGAGCAAGTGTCTAGCAGGAAAGAACCGGGAGGCAGTGGACAGATAAATACCAGTGAGAAAAATCTTAGAAGAGTGCTTATAATATGATCATAGGTATTGAGAGCCAAAGACAGAGAGCATGGGAAAACTACAGAAAGCACAGTATTGAAAAAAAAAACAATAGATACGCAAACAGAAAAGCCAGATTAAGGTACATGAGGGTGAGAGCTGGAGCATCAATATAAACGTGACATGGCGTCGAAAGTCCATCAGAAAGTAGAAGAACTAAAGGATTAAGTGATACAACTTAAGAAAAGAGGAGAAGAACTGGCGATTAACGAGGTCTGTGAAAAGTGAACTTTGGTTCAAAAAAGAATTTATGATATGCTCAGTGAGGAACAGCAAAGAGCAAAAAGAGAATACTGTAACTCAGAAGAGACTATATAATTTTATTACAACAGTAGTTGAAATATAAACCTAAGACAAAGAATAAAACAATGAACAAAGGCGCTGTGAGCCACTAATAAAATTCTACCAATCAATGAAAAACACAGGATAGACAGCCGCAGTGAACTGCTGGTTGGTTACCTTGTTGTACTTGTCTAAGGTAACTAAAAACATAACTTAGAGTTGTGTAGCACCTTTAAATCCATAGTCATCAAGTACAGTTAGTTTGGACTTAGAGAAGGTAAATCCTGTCTTACCAACCTAACCGAAGCTCTGTGACAAGATAAAAGAGAATAAGCAAGAAAGTAGTGGATGAGTAGGTGGCATTTCCCTTGACTATAAGAAGGCTTACGAAAATGTATGAAAGAAGAGGTGAATCACAGATTTGATGAAGGAAAGATGGTTGATAGTGTTGAGGTGTGTAAAGATAGAATATTGTCAATGTTTACAGAAAATGGAATGTAGGTATAAAAACGCCAACACTTTTTCATGGATATAAAGCATTGTTATTCAAAGTTCCTTCGAGGAGGAATCTGGAGACAGTGGAGATCTGTTGTTTGAAACCAGTGTGTATTTTCAGTTATATGCATATAAAATAAAGCAAAAAAAATTATAAGAGAGAAAGGTCGTATTAAATGTACAATTTAGGAAGAGGAAGTTATCGAGGTGGTTTGATCACTTAGAAATAATGGAACAAGGTATGCTAATTGAGAGGGTGTATAAATTTTGAGATAGAATGATGTTAGACAATGTGGCAGGAAGAGTCAGAAGCAGTGAGATGGTCTCCATAACCTGGACTTGAGCATGCAACAAGCACATGAAGACTTGACATGTCGAGGTGTAAAGAAAATAATGTATGTGAAGGAATTCACGGAAAATGGGTAGCCAAAATTAAGTTTTGAAGGTGGTAAGTAAAATGGGGATGTTGTGGTTCTGTCTCGTCACTGAATCACCCAGAGATCTGAACGTAAAAATAGATGAAAAATACATTTGGAAATATATATATATTCAAATTTAAATGCATGAAACTTTTTATTTGATCATGAACTATGAAAGACAATTCCTTAACATGTATATATTGTTGCAGATCAGAGGCTGACTTATTTCCTATGAGGATGACAACTGCCAGTTCTTCCTATCAATGACCTGCGGCTATTATCTTTTACATAGCTAAAATGTTGCCCTAATCCTGTGAATTTTAGAACATCTGTTAAGTTATTCTCAGTGGATCCGAGACACAGGTTTGATCCTGGTGGCTGGACCACTTGTCTGTCTCTATAATATGTAGACTACAACCCACTGGATAACAAAGAGAAATAAAGCTGTCAAACTAAGTTCGCTACACAGATCTTATTTAATCTTATTTCCTGCTATCATTCTAGATATTTTTAAACTTTGCGTCAAAGAATCTAAATTCACGGTTAATGGTAAACTGATTATTAAAATTATGATATCACAGGTAACTTATTTTCATTCCTATTTCCAGCTTAAATATATTTGTACAATTGTGAAGTATTCCAAAAATAGCAACAAGGACGCTGATTCAGCTGAGACATTTGGATTTCATCTTTTTTCTCTGTCATGCGACACTGACAACTCGAGAATTTCTCTCCAAACTTAATTTCCAGTTTCCCTAAGTGAAATTTGTTTAGACTAAGGACAATAGTCTATCCTTTTCCGGGTGTGATAATCCAAGGGATTTCGAAACATAATTTACAACAAATCCAGCAATATTTTTGAGTTTTTTTTTTAAATCTTTCAGTTACCAAAATTTGTTAAGGAAAGCAATACTCTTCTACACAAATTTTCACTTGTCCTATATGGCAAGATGAACGTTGCTATTTAAGCCAAGATCGCAAATTCTGCCTATTCGGCACGACATATATATATATATATATATATATAATGATGGGGTCCACCTCTGGTGTAAATTGTGGGACCCATAGCCTCGGAGAAGTGGATATATATATATATATATATATATATATATATATATATATATATATATATATATATGTATATATATACACAGGCCGGATTTGAGTCCTGGAGATGGAAGTACAGTGTCTACACTCTAAAGGAGGGGTGTTAATAATTTTACAGTTTTGAAACTGTAGTGTAAGCACGCCTCTGACAAGACAGTAATGGAATGAATGATGAAAGTTTTTCTTGACTCACGAAATCGTAATGACACGATTGCAAACAAACCATACCACGGGCGGGGATAGAATCCGCGATCAGAGAGTCTCAAAACTCCAGCCCGTCACGTTAGCCACTGGACCAGCTAGCCACAATAAGATTCGTCTAACTAGGTATATTTCTACACCATAGGAAGGTTAGCATAGGCACCACTGTGACCACAAATTCGTCTGTAAAAACTTGCATTTGTGGTCACAGTGGTGCCTATGCTAACCTTCCTATGGTGTAGAAATATACCTAGTTGGACGAATCTTATTGTGGCTAGCTGGTCCAGTGGCTAACGTGACGGTCTGGAGTTTTGAGACTCTCTGGTCGCGGGTTCAATCCCCGCCCGTAGTATGGAAAGTTTTTCTTTTTCGGGCCAGCCTGCCTTGGTGGGAGACGACCGATGTGTTGATAATTGTTTTACATGATGGTAGGATTGCTGGTGTCTTTTTTTCTGTCTCATAAATATAAAAGATTTCAGGTACGTCTTGCTACTGCTTACACCTAGGTTACACTACACATCCATGTAGAAGCATATATATACACACCCCTCTATTTTCTTGCTAGTTCTTGTCCTTGTTTATTTCCTCTTATCTCCATGGGAAAGTAGAACAGAATTGTTACTCCGTAACCCATGTGTGTCGTAAGAGACGACTAAAATGCCTTAAACACCAGGTGCTCAGCAGTACTGAGCGTGTTTTCCCTGGTGCAAGGACATACGTGGTCATGGAGCCTCAGGGACTAATTTCAACCTCATCCTGTTTGGGGTGCCAGCCTTCACTACAGAATCAGACACCAACTTTCCCCCTAAATCTATGGGTTGATGAAAGGTAAAAGTGTGCAGAACTGCATTTCCACCTTTCTCACTGCACACACCTCTACTAGTTTTACCACTTTTCTTTATTTAAAATCTGCATTTGATATTGCGAACAGAACCGTTATACTACATGAACTAGCCAAAATGAATATTGGTGGTAGCTTACTCTGCTGGATGATAGCATACCTGTCAGAGTATCCTCTGTCCTCTACCAAGGCTTTAGAAGTGTGTCTAAAGAAATGCCTTTAGGTACACCGCAGGGAGTTGTTCTCGGTCCCTTGCTATTTCATATTCTGATTAATGCTCTCCTAAATGTTAAACCTGCCTCACCTAAACATATAGATATAAGCTATGCTGATGACATCATGATCCATACAACAGGGCATAAGAAGATGAGTACCAAGTTCAAGCAATTTGTAATCGACTAGGCCTCATAATATCTGCCTCTTAAACAAGGATATTAACAAGCAAACGACATCCCCCACCCATCTATTTGCAGGGTGAAAACATTAGCTACGTTAAAACTTACAGATATCTTGGTGTAGATGTACCCTTTAACAAATCCACTCTAGCACAACTAAATAAGAAATGCAAAGATAAGCTAAATGCTCTCAAAGCTTTTTGCTTGCTACAACCCCAACTATGGTGCGAATGTGAGAATCGTGAGAATGATGTACATAGCCTAAGTTAGGTCCTTAATTGATTATGCTGCTCCCATGTTGATATTAGCTAGAGAAAGTTCTCTCCGACCCTTGGAGTTAATGCAAAATGAAGCTCTCAGAATTATTTTTGGGTGTCCCAAATCTACAAAGGTTCCTAATATGAGGACGGAGCTTGGTATTTCTAGTATCAGTGATAGGATTGTTGAGACTAACACTGTACTCGGTATTAGAATGCTAAGAAATGAACCAGACACTGTCACAATGAACCTTACTAAGTGTCTAGAAGTAAATACACACAGATCTAAATAGATTGTGAAAACATGCAATTGCATTAAGTTTTATAACCTGCATGAACTGTATCACTATAGACAACAAGAGAATTTCATCCCTCCATGGGAGATGTGTTCATTTAACATCACATACCTGCAAGTCCCTCCCAAGAAACTCATTGCTAGTAATCTCTTCCTTAAATCACTTGTTAAAGCAACTGCTCAAGAAGAAATTTCTCGCCTAGCTGGTAGTAATAAGTTATCACAGGTTATATACACTGATGGATCTAAACAGGAGTCTTCTGGCAGGGCTGCACCTGCTCTTGTTGCCACCTCCCTAGTTAAGAACGATAATAAATTTGTTGAGTTAGGCATAAGAATTAACATCTGGGCGTCTACATTGCAAACTGAATTGTTTGCAATCCTAATGGCGCTAAAGCTAGCCTGTGACACTGAACTTGACTCTATCATCATTATTGATTCTATGTCATCATTGAAGGCTCTTGACACATATAATGACTCCAACAACATGCTCATTAGAGAAGCCAGGGATAGATACTCAAAAATTAGGGACAAAGGAATTAATGTACAATTGCTATGGATCCCATCACACATTGGATTACTCCTTCATGATAAAGTTGATATGTAAGCCAAGAAGAGTACCCCGAAGAAGAATGTAGAATATAACTTTGGTAAATCTGTGTCTAGCATTAGGAATAATATTAGGAGAGAAGTAAATAATGAAAATGATTGTTTTAGGAATGCAGTTAGAAGCCTGAGTAGATCTATAACCCACTATGATAACATGAACGTAGATAAGTATGTTTATAGAGCAACGTGCAATGTGAACAGACTGACTGATGTTGTAGTGGCCAGGCTTAGGCTTGGCTACAAGTACTTCTGACAGTTTGGGAGAGACAGATGATGATCAAACGAAATGCAAATTGTGTGATCAGGCATATAGTTACTGTCTTGAACACTATGTGCTTAATTGTCCACTTATTGAGGAATACAGAGACAGTATAATAACCTATGTGACATGTCAAGACATCTTATTAATGAAAATAAGATACCAGATATACTAAGCAAATTTCCTAAATTTGCTTGTAACAGATAAGTGAACTGTATTTATGTAGATATAAACCCATATGTACATCTGTTAACCTTTTTGGAGCCTAGTTCCTAGACCTTTTGTGTATCCGTATGCTCTTGCGCTACCGTCCACAAGATGCATATGGTGTGCACAATAAACTAGCCACTTCGGAGGCAAAATCTAAATCTACCAGGCATTCTGCCAGTCTAATAGCTACCAGGCCCCATCGCCTGGTAGCTAAAGCTCTCGCTTCCCACAGCGAGAGTCTGGGTTCGATTCCCAGCGAGGGTAGAAACATTGGGCGTGTTTCTTTATACCGGTTGTCTATGTTCCCCATAAGTAAAATGTGCCTGGATGTTAATCGACTGGTGTGGGTCGCATCCTGGAACAAAACTGACCTAATTTACCTGAAATGCTCTACATAACAAGCGGCTTTATATATATATATATATATATATATATATATATATATATATATATATATATATATATATATATATATATAGTGTGACTTCCAAACTATTGTTTGGGGACCATGAAATTGACTCATGAGAGGGCGTGCAACAGGGGGACCCTCTCGCCCCTTTTCTATTCTGTTTGATCATCAAGGAGCGAGCTCAATATCTGGTTCCTGGATGATGGTACCCTAACTGGCACAACAGAATCTCTCCTAGAAGACATCAGTAAAATTAAAGACATGGGAGAAAGCCTGGGCCTTTCTTTAAACCCCACCAAATGTGAAATAGTTTCTACCAATCAACAGATGATCCAGAATATTATCGCCATTTTACCAGAAGCACGAGCCATTGATCCAGCCAATAGCACTCTCCTTGGTGCTCCTCTTGGGTCCAATGCCATCGATCTGATCCTAGAAAAAAAAGTCTCAGACCTCCGGACGATGGAAAGCAGGATGAAAGACATTGACACACATGATGCCTTCTACCTACTCACCAGGTGCCTATCAATCCGAAAACTTACCTACTTTCTGAGATGCTCCCCAGCCTTCAGCAATCCAAAACTCAAGGAATATGACTTTCTCCTAAAGACCATGCTAGAGAGTATATTGAATCTTTCGCTTAAAGATGGACAGTGGTTGCAAACCTCACTTCCGGTCAGGCTTGGGGGGCTAGGAGTACGCAGATCCTCCCAGATTCCTCTACCAGCTTTCCTATCCTCTTTCATAGCATCAAACGAGTTGATAAGACAAATTCTTCTTGATAACCTCAGTGACCCTAGCTATGCCAGTGCCATCACTGAATGGGAGACTCTTGCTGCTCCAGCACCAAACCCTGGTGCAGCACTGGCTCACAAACAGTCAAGCTGGGATGGCCCGATCGTTGAAAAGGTGCTTGCCAACATGCTCAGGGCTGCAACATCAGATAGGGAGACTGCCCGTCTCCAGGCTGTGAGCGCACTTCACTCCGGGGACTTCCTCCAAACAGTTCCCATATCAGTAATGGGAATGCGACTCGACCCTAAGACCCTCCGTATTGCAGTGGCTCTGTGCCTTGCTGCCCCAATTCACACAAAATATGTGTATTTGCGGTGAAGTACAAGCAGACCAATACAGTCTACATGGTTTTAACTGTTCCAAAACCAGGGGCTGGCATGCAAGACACAATGAGGTCAACTACATCATAAAGAGAACCCTTGCTACAGCTGGATGCCCAGCCGAGAGGGAGCCCAGATCACTAGCAGCCAATAATACTCAAAACCCAGCAAACTGCCCTGAGAAGATCACCATCTATCCTTGGAAGAATGGCAAGCTCTTAGCATGGGACTATACCTGTGTGTCCACACTGGCTGACACCTACATCCATCACAGTGTTGGGCGATAGGGAGGGGCTGCTGACCACAGGGAGGACTACAAGATCAGCAAGTACAGGGACATAGCCAACAGTACCAATTTCTCCCAGTGGGACCAGAGACCTTGGGATCATGGGGAAAAAATGCCACACGTTTCCTTAAAGAATTGGGTTCCAGACTCATCGACACCACCAGGGACCCAAGGGAAGCCACTTTCATCTTCCAGCGCCTCAGCATAGCCATCCAGAGGGGAAATGCTTGCTGCATACTTGGCTTGCGTCCAGCTTCGGAGGAGCTGGAGGAAATTCATCATCTTTAATACATTGTACCATTGTATTCATGTTTGTGTTTTTCTGTAAATGTATTCTGTTTATTAATAAATGCTCACATAGAATATAAAATATATAGGGGGTGGTAGGAGAAGAAAATATTCAAACAGCTCCGGGGAGAACCTTGAGTTTTTCCTGAGGTACGTTTATTGTCTTCTCTGAGGATGAGGGTCCCCATTCCAGCTATAGAGGTGGAATCTCCCTATATTAATTGATTACATATATATATATATATATATATAAACAAACACTGATCTCTGGCTGAAGGAGACTCGAACCTACGAACCTTGGCACAAGGTACGCAGTGCTTTACCAATCTACCCACACTGGACAATACCTTGGCGTGCAACTTGCGTTACGCGTTGATCCAAGGCAGCCAGCTTTCAGGGAGAAGGCTTACAGCTTTTCATCTCATCCCTTGCATGCATCAGCCTTGCTAGAGATTTTAACAATGCAAGGAATTCGCAAGAGCAGGCGAAATATACACAAACACTGATCTCTGGCTGAAAGAGACTCGAACCTACGAACCTTGGTACAAGGTATGCAGTGCTTTACCAATCTACCCACACTGGACAATACCTTGGCGTGCAACTTGCGTTACACGTTGATCCAAGGCAGCCAGCTTTCAGGGAAAAGGCTTACAGCTTTTCATTTCATCCCCTGCATGCATCAGCCTTGCTAGAGATTTTAACAATGCAAGGAATTCGCAAGAGCAGGCAAAATATACACAAACACTGATCTCTGGCTGAAGGAGACTCGAACCTACGAACCTTGGTACAAGGTATGCAGTGCTTTACCAATCTACCCACACTGGACAATGCCTTGGCGTGCAACTTGCGTTACACGTTGATCCAAGGCAGCCAGCTTTCAGGGAGAAGGCCTACAGCTTTTCATCTCATCCCCTGCATGCATCAGCCTTACTAGAGATTTCAACAATGCAAGGAATTCGCAAGAGCAGGCGAAATATACACAAACACTGATCTCTGGCTGAAGGAGACTCGAACCTACGAACCTTGGCACAAGGTACGCAGTGCTTTACCAATCTACCCACACTGGACAATACCTTGGTGTGCAACTTGCGTTACACATTGATCCAAGGCAGCCAGCTTTCAGGGAGAAGGCTTACAGCTTTTCATCTCATCCCCTGCATGCATCAGCCTTACTAGAGATTTTAACAATGCAAGGAATTCGCAAGAGCAGGAGAAATATACACAAACACTAATCTCTGGCTGAAAGAGACTCGAACCTACGACCCTTGGCACAAGGTACACAGTGCTTTACCAATCTACCCACTCTAGACAATACCTCGGCGTGCAACTTGCGTTACACGTTGATCCAAGGCAGCCAGCTTTCAGGGAGAAGGCTTACAGCTTTTCATCTCATCCCCTGCATGCATCAGCCTTACTAGAGATTTTAACAATGCAAGGAATTTGCAAGAGCAGGCGAAATAGACACAAACACTGATCTCTGGCTGAAGGAGACTCGAACCTACGAACCTTGGCACAAGGTACACAGTGCTTTACCAATCTACCCACACTGGACAATACCTTGGCGTGCAACTTGCGTTACATGTTGATCCAAGGCAGCCAGCTTTCAGGTAGAAGGCTTACAGCTTTTCATCTCATCCCCTGCATGCATCAGCCTTACTAGAGATTTTAACAATGCAAGGAATTCGCAAGAGCAGGCGAAATATACACAAACACTGATCTCTGGCTGAAGGAGACTCGAACCTATGAACCTTATCACAAGGCACGCAGTGCTTTACCAATCTACCCACACTGGACAATACCCTGGCGTGCAACTTGCGTTACACGTTGATCCAAGGCAGCCAGCTTTCAAGGAGAAGGCTTACAGCTTTTCATCTCATCCCCTGCATGCATCAGCCATACTAGAGATTTAACAATGCACGGAATTTGCAAGAGCAGGCGAAATATACACAAACACTGATCTCTGGCTGAAGGAGACTCGAACCTTCGAACCTTGGCACAAGGTACGCAGTGCTTTACCAATCTACCCACACTGGACAATACCTTGGCGTGCAACTTGCGTTACACATTGATCCAAGGCAGCCAACTTTCAGGGAGAAGGCTTACAGCTTTTCATCTCATCCCCTGCATGCATCAGCCTTTCTAGAGATTTTAACAATGCAAGGAATTCGCAAGAGCAGGCGAAATATACACAAACACTGATCTCTGGCCGAAGGAGACTCGAACCTACGAACCTTGGCAAAAGGTACGCAGTGCTTTACCAATCTACCCACACTGGACAATACCTTGGTGTGCAACTTGCGTTACACGTTGATCCAAGGCAGCCAGCTTTCAGGGAGAAGGCTTGCAGCTTTTCATCTCATCCCCTGCATGCATCAGCCTTACTGGAGATTTTAACAATGCAAGGAATTCGCAAGAGCAGGCGAAATATACATAAATACTGATCTCTGGCTGAAGGAGACTCGAACCTACGAACCTTGGCACAAGGTACGCAGTGCTTTACCAGTCTACCCACACTGGACAATACCTTGGCGTGCAACTTGCGTTAAACGTTGATCCAAGGCAGCCAGCTTTCAGGGAGAAGGCTTACAGCTTTTCATCTCATCCCCTGCATGCATCAGCCTTACTAGAGATTTTAACAATGAAAGGAATTCGCAAGAGCAGGCGAAATATACACAAACACTGATCTCTGGCCGAAGGAGACTCGAACCTACGTACCTTTGCACAAGGTACGCAGTGCTTTACCAATCTACCCTGCGTACCTTGTGCCAAGGTTCGTAGGTTCGAGTCTCCTTCAGCCAGAGATCAGTGTTTGTGTATATTTCGCCTGCTCTTGCGAATTCCTTGCATTGTTAAAATCTCTAGGAAGGCTGATGCATGCAGGGGATTAGATGAAAAGGTGTAAGCCTTCTCCCTGAAAGCTGGCTGCCTTGGATCAACGTGTAACGCAAGTTGCACGCCGAGGTATTGTCCAGTGTGGGTAGATTGGTAAAGCACTGCGTACCTTGTGCCAAGGTTCGTAGGTTCGAGTCTCCTTCAGCCAGAGATCAGTGTTTTTGTATATTTCGCCTGCTCTTGCGAATTCCTTGCATTGTTAATATATATATATATATATATATATATATATATATATATATATATATATATATATATATATATATATATATATATATATGCAGATCTGATGGCAGCCAGAAGCGTCCAGATGGTATCACCCTTCAAGCCTGGACAGATGGGAAGCAGGTGGTGTGGGACTATTCATGTGCATCTACCTTGGCTGATACCTATCTCCAATACACCAGGGAGGAAGGAGGGGCAGCTGCCAGCTTCAGGGAGTCCCAAAAGTCTAGAAAATATGGAGAACTTGCCCATCATTATATATTTGTTCCCATAGGCTCAGAGACCCTTGGCTCATGGGGAAAGAGTGCATCTAAATTCCTTAAGGAGCTGGGAAAAAGACTCATCAGGGTAACTAGGGATCCCAGGGCAGCTAGTTTTCTGTTCCAGCGGCTCAGTGTGGCTGTTCAAAGGGGTAATGCCTGCTGTATTTTGGGCACACGCCCCAGCTCTGAGGAGCTGGATGAGATTTTCGCCTTATAATCGGTGATACACACGTAACAACATGTACCGTATATGCCACCTTTATATCAACAATGTATCTCTTAAATCTTCTGTACCATATTATGTAATAAAATATTCCTATTGGAAAAATATATATATATATATATATATATATATATATATATATATATATATATATATATATATATATATATATATAGTGAAATTCCAAGTGCTTTCGTGACTTCTCACATTATCAAGGAACTATAAAAACAATACATCAAAGGAGGGTCAAGACTACACCTCACCATCACATCCCACGACATTTTTTTTTATAAGCCGGTACTCTGCCGGCCCGGGTCTTTTCTAAGTAGTGGTGACCCGGACTTGGCTCCCTGTCTGGGGCCCACGACATTTATTTATTTATTTATTTAGTAATTTAAGCATACAAACAGAGGTACAAAAAATACAGGTAAGTGCAGCATGCCAAAGCCACTTATATGCATAGCATTACGGGCTGGCTTAAAATTAACTTAAGATTAACTAAGCAATGATGAAATCAGTGATAAAACATTATTGTAAACAGATAACTATAAAGCACAAATGAGTATTACAAAGACAGGTC
>NC_091315.1:9828528-9898338 GCF_038502225.1 Cherax quadricarinatus
AGCTGAAACAGATCTTCCAACAGGATTATGACATCACTTGGTCTGTCTCGATTTAGAAGTCGTGACTCCATAAAAACTCCACTATCGTCGGGACAGGAACCACGAGGTTAACATGTGCTCACTCACTCGGGTAATGGCGGCTCCTATCACTTCAACCAATCCTTAAACTTAATGTCATTATCACCGATTACTTCACAGTTCACCATATGACTTAACGTCTCATAAATTTTACGCACGTTAGAAGTCGATACATTAAGATTTGAGACCGATGAGTGATGATTAAATCACGGGTATTTTCTCCTGAACACTCTCCATGATGTCGCGCCATTTCCCTCTCAGCGTTTATCATTATTCACTAATTTTACCACTATATTACAGTGGTCCCGTAAATCACATTCCCTCACTCTTCACCAAGAACAGTTACAATACTTCCTATTACAAAGTGAGATCTATTTTTATCCTTAGGCTGCCGTGGATGCCAATTTCCTGGTCCCATTTTCTCCCAGCCTGTTAACTCCCATTCAAAACACTCCCGCCTCTCTACTCTCTCCCCCAGAGCATGCGCAGCTTCTTTGTTGGTTCACCTCTTCAAAATACACTTTAGAGCAACAGTAATGCATTAATCATGTATAGTTACATTATAAAAATATACAATATAATTTTGGGAAAATATTTTCCGCAGGATGTTCCAGAGATGGGACACAGAAACAAGGGATCACAATTGGAAGCTGAAGACTCATACGATTCAAAGGGATGTTAGGAAGTATTTCTTCAGTCATAGCTACTAGTTAAGGTAGGGTAAGTCAAGCTCCCGCCTTTCTTCCCCCTCCCCGAATGTGATAGTTTCATTGCCGGCTACTAGTTAAGGTAGGGTAAGTCAAGCTCCCGTTTTTCCCGCCTTTTCTCCCCCACCCCTAAAGTGATAGTTTGATTGCCGGCTGCTTGTTAACGTAGGGTCAGTCTAGCTCCCACTATCCCTTCCCCTCCCTCTCCCCCCCCCCGAAAGGTGACGTGTGGGGCTCTGGTCAAACAGTAAATCACTCGACTCACAGCTCCCAACACTACTGTAAGTACATGCCTGCCTTGTATTCTAGTGGATTTATTGGTTAAAAGCTTCACTTTTGACCAATAATAAACTTAGTCCTTTCAGTCTTGCTCTAGGTTGACTGTTGTAATAATCACCACGTCTTTTGAGTATTGTACACTGCCATGGAGAGTGATTATTTAAGCAGTGGGTAACCTGTCTATCTTTTCAGCTTGGATGACAGTGAGGGTCACCTGTCAATCAACGAGAAGAACAGGAGAAGGACTAACGTCCAGAGACTTCCCCATTTTGCATTTAAGTACCTGTGCACCTGTATGAAATTGCAGGACGTAACCCCACATCATTGCAGCGGTAAAGAACCTGCTTTCCTGTCATCGGGAGAGATTACTCACTGGTATACTGTGAAGAACTAGCCAGTGGGTTGCAACCAACACCTGCGACCCCCACCCCATCATCAGCAACGGCTACGATTGCAACAACAGTGTCACCAACACCAGACACCCAAGTTTTATAAATATTAGCGTTGAGTTCAAATGTTATTTTATTCATTTCATTTTTCATTTTTCTTTCAAATAGGATATACCTTTCATGTTTTGTTGTTTTATGTTTGATTTAATAAATAGTGTTTATCTTTGTGAATTATTATATCTTTTTCTATTCATTAATTTTCCTGAGGAGGAGCCAGCCTGAGTAATACTGTCAGAAGTTGTTACAGGGCTGAGTAAGCCTTCACAAGTGGCGACCTTGCCAGGATCAACTCTACTGAATCAAGATTCAACTCCATCTCGAATCTACCATTGGAACTTCAACGCCGCATACCACAGACGGTTACCACCAGCCATGAGTAATCATTCTCTATGGTAGGACTACGGTACAGGTATTTAAAAGATTTGGTGACTGTTATAGTCTCAATTTATTGTAAGTCAAGTCAGGCAGGATATAATAGTTAATTCTGCCACTTTTTCATGTGAGCTTGAAACACTTTGGAGGATTAGACTCTAGGGACCCGAGAGTTTCCAGTGACAACTTGTTTCATTGAGCTCTTTATTATATCAAGGGAACTGTCATAGGACACTCTTGATTTGTTGGTGAGAAGATTGGATGGTCAAATGACCCCATTCTACTTACTGTTTGCTCGGAGCCGGCATAGAACCCTTCGTTTTCATTAATACATGTTGTTTAATTGAAGCAGGGATCGAGCCCTCTGGTTTATTTACAGTTTGAGCGGAGCAGGAATTGAATCCTCCGTTTTCTTTAATACCCGTTTCATTTCCCCTGATAGTTTAAGTTATTCTTGCAAGTATGGATGAATACCAGTTTTGGATGAATGCTGGAAGTTAGGAATAACAGGGAAAAATTTAGAATCTTTCATTAGTGCTAAGATCCAGGAAAGACTTAAAAGAGAGAATTGAGAGAGAAGAAAGACAGTTTTTTTTTTTTTTTTTTTTTTTTTTTTTATTTTATTTAAAAAACACAATACACATCATACATTTGTGCTATATTTAGGTTACATAAACAAAGAAACGTGATCCATTAAATAATAAAAACAAACAACTTCACATTCCTTATCCCAGCACTAAACTTATACATAAGAAAAACACGTTCAACTGTAAATGCTTAATTCCCCCTCCAAAGTGCCCAACCAGCATACACAACATACATGTAACTAAAACCAGCCCACACCTGAACATACAGGTGGGTTTATTATATCCATAAAATACAGCCAGTATCTTATAACACAAAAGGTAATATTATCCTAAGAATGTCACACTTATTTACATTATATATGAAACTTTATAAACAAAGACATTCTCATATAATCCAATTCGTTGCACACTCATTAATATTGTATATTAAACTTTATACACAAAGACATAATACTAAACACCTCAAAAATTACAATATAATAAAGGTGACAAAATAGCCATTTCCACACCTTACCACAGAGAAACTAAACACACTATTAAAATAACAAAGATACACACTCATGTTACATAGCACATTATTATCAGTGTGTTAACAATGCTTTGAGTGTTCCTTCTTGTAGTTGTCTCACTGACAAAGATCATTTACCTTATTAAAACTATGATCATCAATGACCTCTTGTCTTTCCACACATGGTTAAACTAAAACATTCACACACAAGAAAACTCTCCAATTATACCACATCTAACATGTCATCCCTCCCATACAACTCTCATGACAATCCTACCACATTTACATATCCTTCATTATGGTCATAACTCGCTCTAGAAAAGGAAAATGGTCCCTTAGTACTTAAGTAGCCAAATTACTGAGTCCCCTTACCGTTATATTTCTATATGCCTCCGGGAACGCAGTTGCCCACCTGTTACCATAAATGAGTTTATTTCTGCATACCGTGCGATAAATTCCTGCCGCAATAGCCCTTACCCTAATCCCCCCACCTTTTTCCTTCAAGCCCCAGGAATAAAACAAGAAATCTGTCACAATGTACAGAATGGCTCTCTTTACAACCTCAGACACCCCCCTTACCTCTAAAGTTAGGGCACGCAGGATCTCTACATTGCCCCCACCCATTAACTTGAAGACTCTAGCCAGCCACACCCGTACCTGCCCCAACTCCCTACAAAAATATACGGCATGAAAAGCTGTTTCCGATTCCTCACAATGTTCGCATTTCGCTTCCTTTACCAAACCCATCACACACAAAGCCTGCTTTGACGCTAAAATCCCCATTACAAACCTATAAACTAACTCCCTTACCCTAGGCATTAATCTAAGTTTCTGGAAATCATGCCAAATCGTACCCCAATCATACAAAGGGTATACCGCCACCCCTTGCATCACTTCTGGTTTCCTACTCATCTCTACTAACCTTCCCACCTTGAGCTTGTTTACCTCACCTATTACTAACATAACCCTTAGCATATTCTCACATTCCATCAAGTCCTTTCCTCCCCACCAACGTCGTACATCCCTCATCACCCTCCCAACCCTCACCCCTTTTACCCCCCCCTCCCTTACGTACTTTTGTTTAACATACATTGCCTTGACCCTCGGCCCTAGCATCAAAAGCCCTACTCCCCCTCGGCGCACATTCGTCATAACCACCTCTTTACTTAGCCATGCTCGTCCAAAACCCCATATATAACGAAGCACCCTTCTCTGTATCTCCTTTATCTCCTGTTCCCGTAAAGGATACACCACTGCCACGTTCCACACTTTACTATAAACCAAAGAATTTATTATTATTGCCCTTTGCATTAGAGTAACATCCTTCGCTCTTAGGTTCCTAATCCGTTGTACAACTTTCTCTCCCACCAATTCTGAATTCCTCCGTCTAGCCTCTTGCTCATCTGCCATATAGATAATCCCACAAATTTTCAGCTGTTCAGTCACATCCCATCCAAACTCCACCCCCATTCTACCCCCCACCCAATCTCCTATCTCTAATAATTTCGATTTAGCCCTGTTGACACGCATGCCTGACGCCTCTCCAAAAAACCTCATTACTCTCTCCACCTTTCGCAAACCTTCGACATCATTGATCAGTATTGTTGTGTCATCTACATAACCAACTACCTCTGTGATCCCCGACCCCTCCTCCTGTAACGTTGTTGCTTCCTCAACCATTCCATAAAACGGGTGTTGCATACATGCAAACAGAATTTGAGACATAGGACACCCTTGTCTCAAACCTTTCTCCATTTTCAACACGCTACCCAACCTACCATTAATTTGCACCTGAATCGTAGCTTCTGCATACAAGGTCTTCACCCATTTTACTATTCCCTCCCCAAAACCCATAAGCCTTAAAGTGTCAACCATGTACTCTCTATTCACACCGTCATAAGCATTCTCCCAATCAATGCCCAAAATTCCACCTCCCTTACAACCCTGCAAAAATTCCCTAATACGACTATGTCCATCCCTCATACTACGACCCGGAATTCCCAACTGACCCTTGTGCACCATACCACCTATTACCTTCTTCATCCTGTTCCCTAAAATCTTCGCAAAAATCTTATAATCCGTACACATTAAAGATATGGCCCTGTACGTGCTCAGTGTTCTCCCCTCGCTTTTTTTCTTTACAAGCACGACCACACCCGTCCTCTGTGACGTTCCCAATTTCCCTTCCTTCAGCATACAATTCAATATCTGAACCAAACAAACATTTATGGTTTCCCAATGCACTCTGTAAAAATCATTGGAAAGCCCATCAATTCCCGGTGCTTTCCCCTTACTTAAATTGAACACTGCCTCTTTCACTTCTTCCATACTTATTATTCCCTCCAATCCCCCTCTGTCCTCCCCACCTTTCCCCAAGACCTTCACCCCTCCTCTTTCTTTATTAACTATCTCCAAATTACCTTTTTCCCATTTCCTTTTAAACCAATAGTCCGCATAATTACTTATCCCCTCAGTTGTCACCAACATTTGCCCCTTAGTATAACCTTCCAAATCGTCACTAACCTCTAAAAGTATTATAGTGGACTCCTGTTGTCTAATGCGAAAACTTCTTAACACACTACCCGACGGTTTATCTCCCCATAGCACGGCATCCATACCTGCCCTTACCCTTAATTCATCAAATCTTTCATTATGTATGTCCCTTAGTCTCCCTCTTAGCCCTGATATTTCTTCAAAAGACTTCTCCTCATCTCTTGCGTAACACTCATTGAGCTGCTGTTCCAAATAATTCTGTAAACCGTACCTCCACCTCGCCTCCTCCCTTCCTTTATATTTATAAAACCCCGCGATACCAGGTTTAGCCCTATTTTCCCACCAATCCAAAATACTCCCTACCCCATCCCTTGCCCTCCACAATTGTCCCCACCAGTCTCTAAACTCTGCGTTCACCACCTCACTCCTCACCAACCTCGCATTTAACTTCCAGAAACTTGAATATACCTTTACCACTCCCTCCCAATCCAGTTCTACCAAAACTGCCCTATGATCCGAAAACCCTACGTCCACTGTTTTTACCCCTCCTACCCTAACTGCCTCCGTTATATAAATCCTATCTAACCTCGCTGAATAATTTCTCCTAACAAAAGTGTAATCCACTCTCCAAGCCCCACTCCCCTCCACGTCCCTCACCCCTACATCCTGTAAAACATTGCGTAACGACCGTAATACACAACCCGCCCCCCTTGGCTCCACGTCCCCCCCCCCTTATAACACAGTTCCAGTCCCCCCCAATTACAGTTACTAGAGGTAAACCCCTTAAAAAATACACTAAAACGTCTCTCACAAAATCCTCTTTTACTTTGATTATATTCTCTGCTGGCATATAAACCCCAATGAAACATACTCTAGATGCTCCCCACTCACCATCCACCCTCACTACCCTCCCCCCCCCCTTCTTCCCACTTTATAATACGTAAGGGACTATTTTCCTTCACAGCCACTGCCACTCCCCCTTTTAACCTAACAGACCCACTTACATACAATTTATAACCCTTTAATGCCAAAGCACAGCCTATCTTATAATTATGTTCTTGTATAAAGCATACATCCACATTATATCTCCTCAAAAACCATTCCATCCATACTCGTTTCACTTCATTCTTCAATCCATTTACATTTACAGTTACTATCGTGAATTATTTTAAAAGTGGTGGTTTACCCTTTCTTCTTGGCACACACCCTCCTATACCGTCCTGCTGTATGGCATCTTTCTTGACAGCTTGCTTATTCACCCCCCCTATCCCTTCATTATCCCTAGAACCATTAAACCCTACATTACCCCTTCCCTCTTTCCCCTTATGACATACATCCTTTCTCCAAGATTTTACTCCTGTTCTTTGTCCTGGAGTAAGAACATCGTCCATCTCAGACGTTCCTGCAGTTCTCTTACGAGAACTCCCCTCCCCACACACCTCGTCACCTGTCTTTTCTGCCCTATGGACCTCTGCCACAACGTTGTGCACATTAACATTAGTGCACACAGTATTCCTAACCTCCTGATCTTGCTGCACAGTTGCCTGCACCAGGTTACACCCTTCATCCACCTGTCCCTCTTCAACGTCATGCAAAAAGGAACTAAGTACTTCCTCCAGCAAGCCATCCTGTTGGCCCGTACCCTCCTCATCAGACGTCGATGTCGTCTGTCCCTTATCAACTGATAGTGTTACACTTTCTTCCATAGTCGCCTCAGCCCTGTCCACTTCGTCACTCCATCGGCAAGGAATCTTGTTTGGCCTTACTCCTTCCTCCGACACCTCCAGAGCATTCCTCTGATGTAAGATCACTGGTTCCTGTTCCCTCCGTCCAGCTTTTTTATAGCATTGGGCCGCCATATGTTCAAAAGAACCACATAATCTGCAAGTCTTCCGCTGCCCTGAGTAGTACACGTAGACCTGCGTTCGGAAGACCTCCATAAATACGTATGATGGAATTGACTGCCTCAACGTCATTTTCAGCGTAAATGAACCTTCAGGTAGCCCCTCATAAGGTCCATTTTGCCACACCCCCATCACTGCTGAGTGGATTTTCCCATAGCTGCTAAACACCGCCGTCACATCATGCTCCGTCGCCTCAAAAGGCACGTTTCGTACTTTCACCCACGTCACATAACTGGACACATCATGTAAGCAGACTTCCACCATAGTGTTCACTGCCAGCCTCTTCTCTTGATATTTGTTGACTATGCTTGTGTAGAATCCTGCGTCTTTAAACTTGATGAAAATTCTCGACACACCATTGACTGCTACTCCATATAATTCTTCGGTCGGTATTCCATATACCTCACTGATGATGGCATGCAGTAACACGTGCATGGTTGTTCCTGTAAGCGTGCCACGCACCAATTCCACGCAAACAGTGCTCACCCGGCGTCCAATGCGATCCGCCATGTTGTATGCACAAAACAGGAAAACTGCGCAGTAAACCAGTTGTATCAGGAGCCACTGCGCAGCCTGTCCGCACGGCACAATAGCGATGCGAACAATGACAAAGACAGTTAGAAAGGTAAAGAGAAGAGAATAAGGAGAGAGAGAATCGAAAGAGAAGAGAAAAAGGAGAGAGAGAGAATTGAGAGAGAAATCCGAGAAAGACAGTTAGAAAGAGAGCGAGAAGACCAAAAAGAGCGTGATGGACTTGATCGTGAGGAAAGAGCTCGGGAACGTGAGGAACAAGCTAAGATATGTGAAGAACAAGTTAAATTAAGAGAACTTGAGGAAAGAGAAAAGGATCACGAGCTCGAAAAATCTCGCCTTGAATTAGAGAATAAAAAGTTAACTTTTACACAACAACAATTAGATGAAGGAGTAATGGAACAACGTGCAGCTAGTGCACATATTCCAACACCTAATTTACCTCCCTTCACAGAGGGGGAAGACATAACTTCTTACATTATCAGGTTTGAAAATACCACTACCCTCTGTGAATGGCCTGCTGACACCTGGGCTACCAGGTTAGGAATGTTATTTTCTGGTACTTCTTTGAATATCTATGCAACTTTGTCACAGGATATCATATGTAATTATAACCTACTGAAAAAGGCAATCCTTAAAGCATATCAAAAAACCACTAATTCTTACAGGAAAGATTTCAGGTATGCCACCTTACAGCCTGGCCAGAACTTTCAACAGTTACAGGTAACACTCGTTTGTTCGACTTTTGGATAGAGAGTTCAGGAATTGATCACAGTTATGAATCTCTTCGAGACTTCATGGTTGCTGACCAGTTCCTGACAGCTCTTCCCCACCAGATACGAACATTCATCAGAGAACGTAACCTGATTAAAGCTGAGGAAGTTGCTGAGGCTGCTGACCTGTATGCTGAGGCTCACAATTCCTATAAAGGCCTAAAGGGATCGAACCTTAAGGACAAGGGTTCATCAGACCTTAAGAAATCAAAGCCTCTAGTGGAAAGTAAAATGACTTCTTTTATTCCTGTTTGTCATTTGTGTGGTGTTGAGGGACATAAACGTCCAGATTGTCCTTCTAAGAAGGTCCAAAAAGTTGGAAGATGTTTTAAAGACTGTAATGACCAAGCACCCTTCTGTTCAGGAACAGTTAATGGACTTAATGTATCTACCATTTTACGAGACACTGGATGCACATGTATAGTCATTTCTGATAAGCTGTTCCCTAATCTTAAAGAAACTCATTCCTCTGCTATACTTTCAGACTACTTGGGCCGTACAGACACTTTTCCTACCATCCGTTGTTACATTAAGTCTAAATGGTTCACAGGTTGGTCTGAAGCCGTACTAGCTCCCATCACTTCTTGCTCCGTACTAATAGGTAATGTAAAAGGTGCCATTCTTCCTTCTGAGGTTGACCTTTCATCACCAAAGATGGATATAAATGTTTCAGATCCTCTTCCTGTAGAGTCGGAGAAGCCCCTCGAAAGTTCAGATGAGACAATGTCTCGTGAGATTCATATGGGATTAAAAACCAGTGATGCTACTCTCGAAAACGAGGTAGTAGGATCATCGGTTCACTTGTTAGATGAAAGTGAAGATATCCCCTCCGATACCATAAATGTCTTGACTAGGGCTCAGACCTAAGCCCATACTTCCCCTACTGTCTATCCTTTGATTTTCCCTGACTTTAAGCCTTTAGACATATCGAAGGACTCCTTTGTCAATTTGCAACGTAATTGCCCTTCTCTTCAGAATTGCCATAATGCAGCTAAACAAAATCAAGTTATCCAAAGGAAAAACTTTTCATATAAATTTGAATATATAAAAGGTATCTTGCACAAGTCAGTATTCAAATTAAATTCAGATGAGACAGACTATTCCATCTTAGTTGTTCCAAGTCAATGCAGAGAGACTGTTCTTAAAATGGCTCATGACCTGCCAGTGGCCGGACATTTCTCGCATCGTAAAACTTTAAATAAAATTAGGGAAACCTATTTTTGGCCTAAAATGTCCTCAGATGTCACTACTTATTGTAGATCGTGTAAAGTTTGCCAACTGTCATCCTCCCGAGGTACCAGGCGAGTACCTATGGTCAAAATGCATATCTTTACGGTACCGTTTGAAAGAGTAGCTATTGACATCGTTGGTCCTTTATCTCCACTTTCATCTGGGGGACATAGATATATATTAACATTAGTTGATTATGCTTCGAGTTTCCCTAAAGCCGTTCCCTTAAAGACCATAACTACTACAGAGGTGGCTGAAGCCCTTTTGTCCATCTTCTCCAGAGTGGGCATCCCTAGAGAAATTTTGTCTGACCGTGGGACACAATTCACATCCGACTTAATGCAACATCTATACCAACTTCTAGGAGTGAAGCGCCTCTTCACCACACCCTATCATCCCAGCTGTAATGGGAGGATTGAGCGCCAGCATTCGATTCTCAAGTCCATTTTAAGGAAACTTTGCTCCCTTAAACCTAAGGAAGGGCATCGTTACCTACCCTGTGCTTTGTTTGCCATGAGGGAAGTTCCCAGTGACTCTTTGGGGTTTTCACCTTTTCAACTTCTCTATGGTAGACAGGCCAGAGGCCCATTGTCCATCCTTCATGACTTATGGACTAATGAGGAGGTAAATGCTGAGGTTCAGTCTTCTTACCAGTTTCTCCTTGACCTTTGATCCAAACTTGAGGGGACCTCTGACATAGTTTCGAAAAACCTAAATTTGTCAATGGACCAGTACAAAACCTATTTTGATTCCAAAAGTCAGAGGAGAAGTTTTAACGTAGGGGATGAAGTTCTTGTACTTTTGCCGATTAAGTCAAATAAATTATTAGTAGCATGGAAAGGTCCGTATAAGGTATTAAAAATTTGTGGGAAAGTTGACTACCTCATAAAAGTCAAGGGGAAACCTAAGCTTTATCATATCAACATCCTTAAGAAATATTACCGAAGAAATTCGGTTAACTGCCTTAATAACTTTGACTTAGTTTTTCCACACGAACTTGATAAGACAACTGAAGAATGTAAGGTGTGCGTAATTGACACCTCTAACTTAGACTATGATGAAGAACTACATGACTTGGTGACTCTTGACCACTCGGACGCAACCAACATTAATATTAATGAATCTTTGGATGACCATAAGAGACATGAACTACTTCAATGTGTGAGTAACTTTTCAGACGTCTTTACTGATATTCCAGGTGTTACCTCCACGGTAGTCCATAAGATTGACTTAGTGACGGACAATCCTATCAAACGGAAATTATACCCAGTTCCAGTTCACCTTAGGGATGCATTTGACCGAGAGGTAGACAAATTATTAAAACTAAAAATCATTGAACCTTCAGTATCTGCATATTGCTCACCAGTAGTCATGGTTAAGAAGGAGGATAATTCATATAGACTTGCTATTGACTTCAGAGGCCTTAATGCTATAACTCGGTGGGATGCTGAGCCTATGCCCTTAATAGATAGCGATCTACACAAATTTTATGACGCTTCCTTCTTTTCAGAGATTGATATTGCGCAGGCATATCATCAAGTAATGTTAGACCCTTCTTCTAAGCAGTACATCGCTTTTCCTACACACCAAGGACTGATGCAGTATAGAACTATGCCCTTCGGTTTGGTAACTCCCTGTGCTACCTACGTGAGACTGATGAGAAAGGTCTTGGGTAATATGCCAAATGTTTCAGTTTATTTTGATAACATTTACATAATGACATCTACGTGGGGCGAACATATCCAAACATTAACATCAGTTTTGCGTAGGTTACGCTCACATGGCCTCACTGCCAAGCCGAAGAAATGCTTCCTTGGGTATAACAAGATTAGTTATCTTGGACTGATACTTTCTAATAACTCTCTGCAGCCTCTCCCCAGTAAGATCAAAGCTTTATTAGAATTTAAATTCCCCAAAACCAAGAAGCTCATGCGAAGCTTTCTTGGTTCTGTAAATTTTTATGCACGGTTTATCCCGAACCTTACTGATCTTACAGGCATCTTATCCGACTTCCTTAAAAAGTCTGTGAAGGAACCTCTTGAACTTTCCGACGTAGCTCGGGATAAGTTTAATGAGATTAAAAGTATCTTTTCGAAAGACCCTATACTTAAGATTCCTGATATTAATAAAACATTTTGTTTGAGGACTGATGCCTCCAATACTGGCTTAGGTGCGGTGTTACTATAATACCATGATGGTACTCCCTTCCCTGTATGCATCCTAAGCCGGAAACTCCTTCCTGCAGAAACAAGATACTCCACAATAGAAAAGGAATGTTTAGCCCTTGTGTGGGGTATCTCCAAACTTAAATTTTATTTGCTGGGAAAAGAATTCATTTTAGAAACGGACCACAAACCTTTGATATACCTAGAAACTTTTAAGGGAACCAACAGTCGCCTCTTGAGGTGGACATTGGCACTCCATATTGTGTTTATCAGTGGTTCATCCAATTATTTCTCTGACTGGTTAAGTCGTGACAGTCAGTAGAAGATTTGTTGCCTTACGCGACTTCCACATGTTAGAAATTTTTCCTCGCCTATTCTTCTTATACTCCTTGACTATAAGTCTTGGTATGGGGGAGTGTGGGGGAAAAGTTCAATAGATAGGAGTAGAGATATAGTAACGATAGTTTCATTACCGGCTACTAGTTAAGGTAGAGTAAGTCAAGCTCCCGCCTTTCTTCCCCCTCCCCGAAAGTGATAGTTTCATTGCCGGCTACTAGTTAAGGTAGGGTAAGACAAGCTCCCGTTTTTTCCCGCCTTTTTCTCCCCCACCCCTAAAGTGATAGTTTGATTGCCGGCTGCTTGTTAACGTAGGGTCAGTCTAGCTCCCACTATCCCTTCCCCTCCCACTTCCCCCCCCCCCCCCCGTGAAAGGTGACGTGTGGGGCTCTGGTCAAACAGTAAATCACTCGACTCACAGCTCCCAACACTACTGTAAGTACATGCCTGCCTTGTATTCTAGTGGATTTATTGGTTAAAATCTTCACTTTTGATCAATTATAAACTTAGTCCTTTCAGTCTTGCTCTAGGTTGACTGTTGTAATAATCACCACGTCTTTTGAGTATTGTACACTGCCATGGAGAGTGATTATTTAAGCAGTGGGTAACCTGTATCTTTTCAGCTTGGATGACAGTGAGGGTCACGTGTCAATCAACGAGAAGAACAGAAGGACTAACGTCCAGAGACTTCCCCATTTTGCATTTAAGTACCTGTGCACCTGTATGAAATTGCAGGACGTAACCCCACATCATTGCAGCGGTAAAGAACCTGCTTTCCTGTCATCGGGAAAGATTACTCACTGGTATACTGTGAACAACTAGCCAGTGGATGGTCACCAACACCTGCGACCCCCCCCCCCCCCCACCCCATCATCAGCAACGGCTACGATTTCAACAACAGTGTCACCAACACCAGACACCCCTATAGATATTAGCGTTGAGTTCAAATGTTATTTTATTCATTTCATTTTTCATTTTTCTTTCAAAGAGGATATACCTTTCATGTTTTATTGTTTTATGTTTGATTTAATAAATAATAAAGTGTTTATCTTTGTGAATTATTATATCTTTTTCTATTCATTAATTTTCCTGAGGAGGAGCCAGCCTGAGTAATACTGTTTGTTGTTACAGGGCTGAGTAAGCCTTCACAATGACAGAGAATCAGTTACAATTAAAGTGTCAACCTTAGATACTCACTGTCTTGAACACTATGTGCTTAATTGTCCACTTATTGAGGAATACAGAGATACACAGTATAATAGCTGTGTGACATGTCAAGATATCTTATTAATGAAAATAAGATACCAGATAAACTAAGCAAATTTCCTAAATTTGCCTGTAACAGATAAGTGAACTATGGATATGTAGATATAAATCCATATGTATTCCTGTTAACCCTTTGGGGCCTAGTTCCTAGGTCTTTTGTGTATCCATATGCTCTTGCGCTACCGTCCACAGGATGGACATGGAGTGCACAATAAACTAGCCACTTCGGTAGCAAAATCTAAAAATCTAATCTAACCTTAGATACATGGACACATTTGAGTACAAGGAGTATGGAAAACAGTTCTGTTTGAAGGGTAGAGGCCCAGTTATTGATGCATGCTCCAATTTCTTTATGAGAGCCATCACTCTGTATGACAACAGCAGCACTACCAGCTGCACCAGTGGACTGGTGAACAGAACCATCAACGTAAATAATTTATGAAAGATTGTTCTGTGTGACTAAGTTATCCATACAGCTTAAGGCATCCTGTTTGGCTCCAAGACGAAACCACGAGGCCTGGAGTATCTGAAGAGGGTTTCGGAGATCAACGCCCCCACGTCCCGGTCTGTGACAAGGCCTCGTGATGGACCAGAGCCTGATCAACCAGGCTGTTACCCAAGGGTAACAGGAATAATGAAAAAGCCAGGATGAGCCCATGGTTCACCCAAAGGTGCAGGGAGGCAAAAACCAAGTGTGCTACGGAATGGAAGAAGTATAGAAGGCAAAGGACCCAGGAGAATAAGGAGACCAGTCATAGAGCCAGAAATGAATATGCACAGATAAGAAGTTAGGCCCAATGACAATATGAAAACGACATAGCAGCAAAAGCCAAATCTGACCCGAAGCTGTTATACAGCCACATCAGTAGGAAAACAACAGTCAAGGACCAGGTAATCAGGCTAAGGAAGGAAGGAGAGACAACAAGAAATGACCGTGAAGTATGTGAGGAACTCAACAAGAGATTCAAAGAAGTGTTCACAGAGGAGACAGAAGGGGCTCCAGAAAGACGGAGAGGTGGGGTACACCACCAAGTGCTGGACACAGTACACACAACCGAGGAAGAAGTGAGCTAGATACCTCAAAGGCAATGGGGCCAGATAACATCTCTCATTGGGTCCTGAGAGAGGGAGCAGAGGTGCTATGTGTACCTCTGCTCTGGGAGGTTGCCTGTACAGGGAGATTGCCTGAGGCATGAAAGACAGCAAATGTAGTCCCAATTTTTAAAAAAGGAGACAGACATGAAGCACTAAACTATAGACCAGTGTCACTGACATGTATAGTATGCAAAGTCATGGAGAAGATTATCAGGAGACGAGTGGTGGAACACCTAGAAAGGAATGATCTCATCAACAGCAGCCAACATGGTTTCAGGGACGGGAAATCCTGTGTCACAAACCTACTGGAGTTCTATGACATGGTGACAGCAGTAAGACAAGAGAGAGAGGGGTGGGTGGATTGCATTTTCTTGGACTGCAAGAAGGCGTTTGACACAGTTCCACAAAAGAGATTAGTGCAAATACTGGAGGACCAAGCAGGGATAACAGGGAAGGCACTACAATGGATCAGGGAATACTTGTCAGGAAGACAGCAGCGAGTCATGATACGTGGCGAGGTGTCAAAGTGGGCGCCTGTGATCAGTGGGGTCCCACAGGGACCAGTACTGTTTCTGGTATTTGTGAATGACATGACGGAAGGAATAGACTCTGAAGTGTCCCTGTTTGCAGCTGACGTGAAGTTGATGAGAAGAATTCATTCGATCGAAGACCAGGCAGAACTACAAAGGGATCTGGACATGCTGCAGACCTGGTCCAGCAATTGGCTCCTGGAGTCCAACCCCACCAAGTGCAAAGTCATGAAGATTGGGGAAGGGCAAAGAAGGCTAAAGATGGAGTACAGTCTAGGGGGCCAGAGACTACAAACCTCACTCAAGGAAAAAGATCTTGGGGTGAGTATAACACCAGGCACATCTCCTGAGGTGCACATCAACCAAATAACTGCTGCAGCATATGGGCACCTAGCAAACTTCAGAACAGCATTCCGATATCTTAATAAGGAAACGTTCAGGACCCTGTACACCGTGTACGTTCGGCCCATATTGGAGTATGCGGCATCAGTTTGGAACCCACACCTAGCCAAGCACGTAAAGAAACTGGAGAAAGTGCAAAGGTTTGCAACAAGACTAGTCCCAGAGCTAAGGTGTATGTCCTACGCGGAGAGGTTAAGGAAAATCAACCTGATGACACTGGAGGATAGGAGAGATAGGGGGGACATGATAACGACATACAAAATACTGAAAGGAATTGACAAGGTGGACAAAGACAGGATGTTCCAGAGATGGGACACAGCAACAATGGGACACAGTTGGAAGCTGAAGACACAGATGAATCACAGGGATGTTAGGAAGTATTTCTTCAGCCACATAATAGTCAGGAAGTGGAATAGTTTGGGAAGCGATGTTATGGAGGCAGGATTCATACATAGCTTTAAGCAGAGGTATGATAAAGCTCACGGTTCAGGGAGAGTGACCTAGTAGTGACCAGTGAAAAGGCAGGGCCAGGAGCTAGGACTCGACCCCTGCAACCTCAACTAGATGACTAGCTAGGTGAGTACAAACTCGTAATGACACGATTGCAAACAAACCATACCACGGGCGGGGATAGAACCCGTGGTCAGAGAGTCTGGAGTTTTGTGACTCTCTGATTGCGGGTTCTGTCCCCGCCCGTGGTATGGTTTGTTTACGAAACACAGCCTCAGCTGGTCAGGTAGATAGATAAGGTGAACAGAGACAGAATGTGTGGAAATTAAATCACTTTCATGTACCTCAACATTACATTCATAGAAGTAAGCTCATGGGAGGTGACAACTATATATTATTTACAGTAGTTACCCCGTGTAGAAGTGGGAGAAAACTTAAGCCACCCCTGGTCGCTGCAGGTGGCTCCTTCGACCTCACAAATCTTATCCACATCCATCCTCGACCAGTACTATAGATTAAGACTGGATAGCACCAATAGGCATGGCGTTACAAATAAGTTGTGGACTGTATGTATAAATTGGACCAATTAGAAAAGGGGGGAAGGGGACACACTTGAACATAACGAGACTACCACTTACCAGATTTTCTCTGGTGGTCACTTGTTGTAGCTGGATCACCCACAACCTTATTATATTATAACATACCTAACTGGCCAGTATCAGTTTGCTATAACTAGAAAGGTTACTTAACTGTGGGTGGTTGATGCTCCTTATTTCCTCTATCCATCATCTCATTTCGATGTCCTGCTACACCGATATGGCTCTTATTCCAGCAGGACGAGGTATCCATTGGCTTGTTCCGGTTTAGGAGCCGTGACTCCGTAAAACTTTCACGATCCCTGGGACCAGAATCACGAGGTTAACATGTGCTCACTCACTCGGGGAATGGCGGCTCATATCACTTCAACCATTCCTTAACTTAGTGTTATTATCACTGATTTCACTACAATTCACAAGACGACTTAATGTCTCGTAACTTTTACACACGTTAAAGGTCACTCCATTAAGAACTGAGGTCGATGAGCATCAATTAAATAGTCGGGTAATCTTCCCCCCGAACACTCGTCATGGCGTGCCTTGTCGTACCCGGCTTGGCGTCCCTCACTACTTACTAATTTTACCACCTGGTTATAGTGGTCCTGCAAATTATGTTCCTTCACTCTTCACTAGAAACAGTTACAACATTTCCTGTTATGAAGTGGGACCACTAATCACGTTTCGACCGTCAGAACCGCCAATTTCCTGGTTCCATGTTAACTAGCACACTCTCCCAGGCCTATACCCCCAACGAGACTCCCGATGCCCGCCTCGACCTCCTCTCTGCCCATCGGTGCAGGCGCAGAGGCTCCCTGTTGGTTCTCTTCCATTTTCAAATACATTTTTTGACCAACATCAACACATTAAACTCCTATTAGGCACTATAACTTCGGAAAATTAAATATTTTCGACAGATACATTGTTGTGATCTTTGAAGGTGAGATCCTGTCATTATCACTCCCAGGCCCTTCACATTAGTTTTTCGCTCTATTTTGTGGCTGGAATTTGTTTTATACTCCGATACACTTTTAATTTCCTCGAGTTTTCCATATCAGCGCAATTTAAATTTCTCTTCATTGAACTTCATATTGTTTTCGGCGGCCCATGTAAAGATTTAGTTGACGTCCGTTTGGAATCTTTCAGTGTCATTGATATATGACACTGTCATGCAGATTCGGGTGTCATCGCAAAAGAAGACACGGTGCTGTGGCTTACATCTCTATGTCAGATATGAAGATAAGGAACAGGATGGGGGGCGAGTACTATTCCTTGTGTAACAGAGCTTTTCACTGTGGCTGCCTGAGACTTTACTCTGTGTACTATTACCCTTTGTGTTCTATTTGTTAGGAAGTTATAGATCCATCTACCAACTTTTCCTGTTCGTCTTTTATCACGCATTTTGTGCGCTATTACACCATGGTTTCACTCGCCGAAGGCTTTCGCGAAGTCTGTATATACTACATCTGTATTTTGTTTGTATTCCAGTGCATCTAACACCCTCTCATAATGGTCCAGTAGTTGGGACAGGTAGGAGTGGCCTGCTTTAAACACATATTACCCTGGGTTGTGTAACTGATGGATATCTAGGCAGGTTACGATTTTGCCTCTTAGAACCCTTTCAAAGACTGTTTTTGATATGGGACCTTAGTGCTATAGGTCTATAATTCTTTGCAATTGTTTTACTGCCACCTTTGTGGAGGGGGGCTATGTCTGTTGTTCTTAGTGACTCATTTTTTTTCTGCCATCTGTGTAAGTCCCATCTCGTCTAAGCAGGGATCCAGTACTGGATGTTGTTTTGGTCTTAGATTTGGCATAAGAATTTTTTTTTCCAGTTTCGTTAATGGATTTAAGTTCTTCCTGAGTTTCTTGCCTCCTGAATGATTCCTTAAGCTTAAGTTCATTATTTGCTATTTCTCTAATCAGGGCCTCCCATCGTATTTCAGATATACTGACCTCCTTCAGAAGCTCTGCGATTTTTCACCTTTGCCTGTATAGGGAGTGTCTTTCTCTTTCCAGTTTACATCTTCTCTTTCTTTTTCTTATAGGAATGTACCTTGAGCATACCTCAAGTGTCACAGAGTTAATTCTTTCTACACAAAGGTTCAGATCCGTGATGTTTTGGATATCTTCCCAATTTGTTTCATTTTGGACATGGTTGACTTGATCCCACTGTATTTTTTTGTTATTGAAGTTGAACTTGGTAAAGGCACCTTCATAACTGGTCATCTCTTCCTGGTCAGGTGCCTTGTGCATACATGTCTGCACCTCTGTTAAGTTGTGGTCTGAGTGTATTGTCTTTGATAATGCTATATTTCGTATCAGATCATCATTGTAAGTGAACATGAGGTCCAGTGTGTTTTCCAGTCTTGTTGGCTCTAGTATTTTCTGGTTTAAGGTGAATTTGATGCAGAAATTTAATAGTTCATGTGCGTGTGTGAATTTTCATCCGAGCTGCCTCCTGGGGTTATCCCTGCTAAAACATTAATTGTACATTCCTCCATTTTATGTGCCTTATGTTGAAATCGTCCAGCAGCAAGATGTTTGGGGCAGAAGTTGGAATTTTTTTCAGGAAGTGATCAGTTTTGAAAAAGCTGTTCCTGGAATTTATAAGAAGCAGCATACGGGGACTTGTGTACAACCACAAGTTTTAGGTTTCGATCTTCGCTGCCAAAACTTCAATTACATCATTTAAGGTGTTTAGTATTTCCAAGCAAATAAGCGACTCTGTTACATACAGACTATCCCCCCCCCCCCGCCTCCTTGTTACCTCTTTACTCTGTAGAATCTGAATAGGTTATAGTCTGGGATCCACATTTCGTTGTCAAAGTGATCCTTTATGTGGGTCTCTGTGAATGACACAAACACTGTGTTTGACTCTGTAAGCAGTCCCCCTGATGAAAAGACCTTGTATGCTTGCGAAGATAAATGTCGTCGTGTTGACTGTACGTAGGGAGGCTTTGTTTGCTGCGTTAATATCTGATGTTCTGTAGTGGAGGCCAATGACTGTGCGTCCACTCCAGAAGTGTTTTGAGTTTGTGTAAGAGTTCTGTCATTTCTTTTTTTCCTGGAACTAAAAACCTCCATCTCTGGAGTAATTATGGCTCCACTGGTTTATTTCCCATAGTCTGGGTGATTTGTATCTTCTTGTCTCCTTTAGGTGGAGTGCCTGACAATGAAGGTTGCAGCATTTGTATTTCCTGGGCTGAAGAACGACACATTTCAGGGTGAAAAATTATATGAAGGTGAGTTGCATTCTACTGTTGTCATGTGTGTGGCATTTTTTCGATGTTCAGACTTGCGTGTTGCACCTGCTTTCCCAGATATTCCATGCCTGCAGATACCCATAGATTTGATTTCTGTTTGTCGGGATTTTTTGGGGCTGCATTACCTACTAGTGAATTTTCTTCTGTCTCCCCATTACCTACAGCCACTGTACTGTCAGTGCTTCCATCAGTTTTTTCTGGTAATGTATCAACACTGTTCTCAAAGTATCATCCTCTTTAATTCCATCTTCAGCAGTAATGCTACCTTGTACCTCTGGAATTTGTATAGTGATGTCTTTACCTGTTTCATCACCAGGGTCACTATCTTCAGCTGGTGCACTGTCCTCCAGGACAAGCACCAGCTCCATCTGGTGCACTGTCTTCCATGTCTGTATACTTACAAGTACTGTCCTCCAAGATAGCACCAGCCCAAGGGGTGTCAGCCCCATCTGCCCCACTCCTTTTATTTTCCCAGTTGTTATGCAAGACTCATGTTTTCTAAGAAGGATTTTTTTTGTTGGTGTTCTTGTTTTAGTATAGATGCAATTTTCTCCCAAAGGTGCCTCTCACTTGGGCAGACCCAAAAGCATTTTGCTGATTTAATATCAATGGTGGTTTATTGCTTAAGGTCCATACATGACCCATGGGACCATTTTCCACATAGATTGCATGCAATTCAAGCAAAACCTTGCCTGTTACTCTTGCTGCAGATTGCATAGGTTTGCATGATGGTAGTACATACTGTTGTTCGATATATATAATTTTATAGACTGGAGAGAGTTTCAGGGGTCAACGCCCCCGCGGTCCGGTCTGTAACCAGGTCTCATGGTGGACCAGGGCCTGATCAACCAGGCTGTTACTGCTGGCTGCACGCAATCCAAAGTACGAGCCACAGACCGGCTGGTCAGGTACTGACTTTAGGTGCCTGTCCAGTGGCTGCTTGAAGACAGCCAGGGGTTTATTGGTAATCCCCCTTATGTATGCTGGGAGGCATGGGGGGATGTTGCATCGTCTGCCGAGTCTTTTGCTTTCGGAGAGAGTGGTTTTCGTGTGCAAGTTCGGTACTAGTCCCTCTAGGATTTTCCAGGTGTATATAATCATGCGTCTCTCTCGCCAGCGTTCCAGGGAGTACAGGTTCAGAAACTTTAAGCGCTCCCAGTAACTGAGGAGTTTTATCTCCATTATGTGTGCCGTGAAGGTTCTCTGTACATTTTCTAGGTCAGCAATATCACCTGCCTTGAAAGGTGCTGTTAGTGTGCAGCAATATTCCAGCCTAGATAGAACAAGCGACCTGAAGGGTGTCATCATGGGCTTGGCATCCCTAGTTTTGAAGGTTCTCATTATCCATCCTGTCACTTTTCTAGCAGATGCGATTGGTACAATGTTATGGTCCTTGAAGGTGAGATCCTCCGACATGATCACTCCCAGGTCTTTGACGTTAGTTTTTCGCTCTATTGTGTGGCTGGAATTTGTTTTATACTCTGATGAAGTTTTAATTTCCTCATGTTTACCATATCGGAGTAATTGAAATTTCTCATCGTTGAACTTCATATTGTTTTCTGCAGCCCACTGAAAGATTTTGGTTGATTTCTGCCTGGAGCCTTGCAGTGTCTGCAATGGAAGACACTGTCATGCAGGTTCGGGTGTCATCTGCAAAGGAAGACACGGTGCTGTGGCTTACATCCTTGTCTATGTCAGATATGAGGATGAGGAACAAGATGGGAGCGAGTACTGTGCCTTGTGGAACAGAGCTTTTCGCTGTAGTCGCCTCGGACTTGACTCTGTTTACTACTACTCTTTGTGTTCTATTTGTGAGGAAGTTATAGATCCACCTACCAACTTTTCCTGTTATTCTTTTAGCACGCATTTTGTGCGCTATTACTCCATGGTCACACTTGTCGAAGGCTTTTGCAAAGTCTGTGTATATTACATCTGCATTCTTTTTGTCTTCTAGTGCATCTAGAACCTTGTCATAGTGGTTCATGGGTTGTGTAATTGAAGGGTATCTAGATGGGTGGCGATCTTGCTTCTTAGGACCCTTTCAAAGATTTTATGATATAAGATGTTAACGCTATCGGTCTGTAGTTCTTTGCTATTGCTTTACTGCCACCTTTGTGGAGTGGGGCTATGTCTGTTGTTTTTAGTAACTGTGGGACGACCCCTGTGTCCATGCTACCTCTCTATAGGATGTTAAAAGCACGTGATAGGGGCTTCTTGCAGTTCTTGACGAACACGGAGTTCCATGAGTCTGGCCCTGTTCGAAGTCATTTGGTGTCAGGATAACATCAGATAGGCTTGTGTTTACCAAATTCTGTGGTTCTCTCCTTTTTCTAAAAGGAATATGCCTTGAGCATACATCGAGTATCACATAGTTAATCTGTTCTAGGCATAAGTTGGGGTCTGTGTTGCTTAGTCTATCTTCCCAGCTTATATCATTTAGGACTTGGTTTACTTGGTCCCACTTTATGTTCTTGTTATCGAAGTTGAATTTGGTGAAGGCTCCCTCATGACTGATCCCATTTTGTCGGTCTGGGGCTCCGTTCATACATGTCTGAAACTCGATTATGTTGTGATCCGAGTATATTGTTTTTGATATGGTGACATTTCGTATCAGATCATCATTGTTAGTGAAGATGAGGTCCAGTGTATTCTCCAATCTAGTAGGCTCTATTATTTGTTGGTTTAAGTTGAATTTTGTGCAGAGATTTAAAAGCTCGTGTGTGTGTGAGTTCTCGTCTGAGCTGCATCCTGGTGTTATCACTGCAACACTATTTTCTATATTCCTCCATTTTAGGTGCCTTAAGTTGAAATCCCCCAGGAGCAAGATGTTGGGGGAAGGAGCTGGAAGGTTTTCCAGACAGTGGTCAATTCTCAACAGCTGTTCCTGGAATTGTTGGGACGTAGTATCCGGAGGCTTGTAGACTATCACAATGACTAGATTTTGGTTATCGATCTTTACCGCTAAAACTTCAACTACATCATTTGAGGTATTTAGCAGTGCAAATAAGTGACTCTGCGATATACAGGCCAACTCCCATCCCCCCCTTTTGCCTGTTCACTCTGTCGCATCTGTATAGGTTGTAACCTGGGATCTATATTTCGTTGTCCAAGTGATCCTTTATGTGGGTCTCAGTGAAGGCCGCAAACATTGCATTTGCCTCTGCAAGCAGTCTACGGTTGAAAGGTATTTTGTTGTTCGTTGCTGGCTTTAGACCCTGTATATTTGCAAAGAATGTCATCTGTATCTGTTGGTTTGGAGTGGAGGCCATCGACTGTGATTCCACTCCATAAATGACTGGATTTGGTGTACGATTTCTGCCATTTCCTGCCAGTTTT
This sequence comes from Cherax quadricarinatus, assembly GCF_038502225.1. NCBI lineage: Eukaryota > Metazoa > Arthropoda > Malacostraca > Decapoda > Parastacidae > Cherax > Cherax quadricarinatus. Next base: position 9,851,879 of record NC_091315.1, read on the forward strand.
TTTTTCTTCCTGGCACTAAAAAACCTCTCCCTCTTGAGTGGCTGTGGCTACCCAGGTTTTTCCATGGTCTGGATGTTTTGTATCTTTTTGTCCCCTTTAGATGGTGTGCCTGGCAATATAAGTTATAGCACTGTCTTTCCTCTACTGAAGAGGGATACATTTCAGGGTGAAAAAGCTTACAGGAAGGGAGTTTGCATTTTCCTGTTGTCATATGGGCACGGCATTTTCTAGGGTGGTCAAAGTTGCACGTCCCATCTGTTTTTCCAGATTTCCCATGCCTGCAGATACCAAGTGCATAATATGTGCACGGGCTTGGTTTCCGTTTGCCTTGGATTTTTGTGACTGTAGTCCCTGTTGGTGCATGTTTACCTGTCTCACTCCTATCCTCACTAGTGCTAACAATGGAGCTCTCACCAATTGTTTCTGGTAATATATCCTCACTATTACCTGGAGTTTACCTGGAGAGAGTTCCGGGGGTCAACGCCCCCGCGGCCCGGTCTGTGACCAGGCCTCCTGGTGGATCAGAGCCTGATCAACCAGGCTGTTACTGCTGGCTGCACGCAAACCAACGTACGAGCCACAGCCCGGCTGGAGTCTCCTTGTTTGCTATCTCCTGTGGTATTACTAGTTTGTAATATTGGTTTTATCTTGTCCTTGACTACACTTGTTTCCCCACTACAGCTCCTGTCTCCCTCGAGGCCACTAATATGCGTTTCAACATGCATACAGTTATTGTCTACCAGGACAGCACCTCCAGTCTCACAGTTACTGTCTACCAGGACAGCACCTCCAGCCTTACAGTTCCTGACTACCTGGCCAGCACCTCCAGACATAAAGTTACTGTCAGCCAGGACATCATCCGCACCGAGGGCGATAGCACCATCCAGCCCAGACTTTTTATTTTCGCATCTGTTATGGAATGCTTCCAGGTTTTCTATGAAGGCTGCTTTGATGTTTTCCTCTTTTAATAACAATGTGATTTTAGCCCACAGATTGATCTTATTTGGGCATACCCAAAAACACTTCCCTGATTTAATACTGCTTGTAGATAATTCTTGGATATCTGCACAGGGGGCGTGACACCAATTTCCACAAAGGCTACACAAAATCCATGTAGAAGCTCATTTGTTTGTTTGGTTGCAGAGCACACAGGATTTCATAATGTGATTTTAATGGATGATTTACTGTAATTCTACTAATAACCTCTTGAATATTCTACTAATAACCTCCCTAAAGTAAAGATCTGGCTATTTGTATTTCTATTTGTATATGTGCTTGTATATTTGGACAGGCTTACTGCTCAAAAATATTGCTTTAGTAGCTATGGTTTGTGTGTTTGATAAGGGCGCCTAAAACCCCATCTGTTTATAGTCCGTTTTATTGTCCAACGAATCAGTTTGAAACCGGTCAAGGGTTCGGGACCAGTCAAGGGTTCGGAACCAGTCGGATCTGATCAGTGAATCACTTATTAAAACATATCTGGTCGGAGATTTGGGCTAACACATGAAGGAACTTCTGAAAATTATTTAATCAAGTAATATGTGATTTTATTGATACAAAAAGTATAACTTGCGTGTTGAAGAACCGGTGATTGCTGGCAGCTCCTACAATGACGAACGGTCGAGACCTCAACCCTTATTTACAGCCTGAAGGATTATAGATCACTGTATCTAGCTTTTCTAGATTTTTTTCTATCTCCACCATAACAAATGCTATGTTATCACTACAGTTGGCTGATGAAGATTACTAGAGGAAAGTCGCTTTCACTGGAGTAATATTTACTTTTTGTTGTGTATATTGTGATCGCTGCTAACTACAGGTTATATGAATTTCCACTGTATACGTACTAACAACTATACACTGTTTATCATATTTCCACAAAACTGTACACTTTTCGTATTTCCTCGAGATTTTGCACCTCTTCGTATTTCAACAGTAATGTTTTACTCCCTGGTATCACTGGTACACCTTAACAGTTCTCCTGGGTAGGCTGGCTAGGGTAAAGGTCTACTATAAAAGTATTTTGTTTTATATGTGATATATATGCTGTAGCTTGATATATATAATTTTTACATATTATTTATGGTTCTGTGGGAAGTTTTGAATTTTCCTAAATTCAGCATGTGTAAATTTGAATATAATAATTGCATATTAAAATGTGATGCTGATTTGACACTTCAAGAAATTTTGAGTGGGGGATGAGTTGTGGAATAGCTACAGATCGGACAAAGAAGATGCCATTGTGAAACTGAATGGGTGTATACTGGTCTATTAATTATGTAATGTAACCAGGTGTCATTGAAGCTCAATTGGTGTATACCAAACTTAGTTTAGAAACTGCTGACACATTTCCACTGAAGAAATGGGACAGTCTGAAAAACGCTTACAGTTCAGCTACAAGGATGGAAAAATAGGGGACTCCAATTCTTTCCAGCAGCACACCTTAGCTAAGTGATGCTTACCCATAGTGTATAGTAGTTTTGCATTGGCCATCATAAACTCTAGCTATTGAGGTAGCATTAGGGTGTGTTACAAATAAAAATTGTGATCCAGTAATTAAATGGTAAGTAGTAATACGAATTTCTTTTCTACTAACACCACTGTAATTTTTGTACCCAGCAATCCAAATCATGTACATAATATAATCACGGGGAGCGCTAAACCCGTAGGATTATACAGCACTTGCGGGGGATGGAAGGTATTCAGGCTCATCAGGGAACCGGAGCACAGATCCAATTCCCTAGATCAAGAGCCCCTCACCAACGTCAAGGAACCTTCCTTGAGGGGAAATCATGTACAGTGCACATTATATTATAATTTACCATTATTGGTATTAATGTTTAATATTGTAATTATTAATTTAATATTAGGTTTAGCTTTTTGTGAGAGTGGTGATGAAGTGGGCATCGAGGGAGTGACAGTTCTGCAATTTACTGTGACTAAGTCCCACTTACCTCACCCAAATTACTTGCACATGATAATTCAGGTAATACCCTGTGAACCTCATGCAGGTAATTTCTCACATAATAATTCATAGTTCAGTTATCATGTGGGAGTTCGACACGTGGATTAGGTAAGAAATACTCACGTAGGCTGGTAGTACGTATAATTACAGATAATGTGGGTAGCGCCCTTACAGCCATAACCTATCTCTCTCGCTCCTCTCGTAACACTGACCGACTGGCCGCCCACAGTACCCAGTGAGAGGGTCTTTGAATAATGCCAGGTCAGCGCAATATGAGTTCAGATAGTGACTCAGGCAGAGACGGTTGGTCGTTGAGTCAACGGTACACTGGTTACTGGTAACTGGTTACTACTACTGAGAGCTCGGCGACGCTAACGTATGTCGTCCCGACATACAACTAATACAAACTAGAGATGGCAGGTGTACGGCTTGGGCTGATTCTATACAATGTCAAAGTACACAACAATTAAACATTATAACATACATAAGTAGAACATTGGAATGGAAGCTTACGTAACTGAAACTGTAATGCAATACAAGGTATAATATAGCACAACTTAAAACTCAACAAATGAACAACGAACTCAACGTTGAGATTACACAATAGAAGTGATAAAAAAATTTGATCGATCGATCTGTATTCATGTGATCTACGGATTCTGAGGGAGGAATATATACAAAGAAAGAGTGTTTAACAGAAAGGCAGATTCGGTGCACTCAAATCTAGACTGTTAACTCTCAGAACGCGGAGAGAACATGAACACAAAAAAAAAAATTCTTGAATACTGATAAGTTGATACTGTAATTATTCATCTATACAGGTTATTTATATTTAACCCCAACTCTGCTAGGGTGAGATTGACATATGCAGAATGGGTGTCATCTCTGGGAGGATCAAACTCTGTAGCCTTAGCTAACTCATGCTGTATTTGAGGCAAATCTGAATTGGAAGTTACAAATGATACTTGAGGATTTCTCAATACCTGTCGTGTACGTAGGGAATAACGACATTCAGGTTGATCATCTGACTGAGTATCAGAGGAAGAGAGTACAGGATCAGGAGGATTGTCAGAGTCTGTCACATTAGTCTGGGTTGGAACATCATTATCATCACATACTAACTTCATATGATCCAAATGCGATTCTTTATACTGACCAGTACTAATCTCTCTAACCTTATACTTATTACCAGTGATATGTTCAACTACTCGATAAGGACCAACAAACTTTTAATCAAGCTTTGGCATTGCAGACGTTTTGTTAAAGTTAATCAGCATAACTCTCGAACCTACTTTGATTTTGGATGGCTTTACTCGAGTGTTTGCGACTCTTGTAAATTCAGCTGTTGATTTATGAAGTGTTTCACGGATTCTTCTAAAAACACTTTGAGCTAAGCTGGTACGAGTTGCTATGAAATCATCAGGGTTGTAATTTGGTTTCGGATTAGAATATAACAACTCATAAGGCAAACGTTTATCTACACCATACAATGCATAATGTGGAGTGTCACCTATAGAAACATTGTAAGCAGAATTTATAGCACACTGCACATCAGGTATAACTTCATCCCAAGTTTCACTGTTGGGATTGATAGTGGCTCTCAAGACATCAAGTACTTTCTTATTGGTTCGTTCTGCTAACCCATTGCTGGCAGGATGATGAGGAACAATGGTGGATTTAGAGATCTTGTACAAGGTACACAAATTTTCAAGAATCTCATTACAGAATTCACCTCCATTATCTGTTACTAGGGACTTAGGAGTGGTATGCCTGCAGATAATGCGTTCTTTAAACGCTTTAGCTACTGTCTCGGCAGTCTTATCTGCAATAGGAACTAACTCACAATATCTGGTGAAATGGTCTACCATAACACACAGATGTTTGTTACCTTGGAGGGAACATTGGAAATTAGTTAACAAATCTAGCGCAACTCTTTCCCACGGTTCGCTAGTAGTTGGATATACTTGGATTGGATTAGGACCATTAGCATTACCTTTATGTTGCATGCAGACACTACATTTCTTAACATACTCAGAAATATCAGTTGCCATACGAGGCCAAAAGTATTTCAATCTGGCTTGTTTTACTGAACGATCCATACCAGGGTGTGCAACACCTGGTACATCGTGAACTAGCTGTAAGGCTACATTCACTAGTGACTGTGGAATTACTAACTGGTATACTCTTCTGCTAGGAGTACCCAACTCGGCTGTTCGATACAGTAATTCTTGGTTCATGACAAAGTCACTGATGGGTGCTGGTGGCTTCACAGTCAGAATAAGATCTTCCTGGAGCAGGAATCGAATCACACCAGACCACATGGGATCTGTTCGTTGAGCATTCTTTACATCTTCAGCACTAAATGGAGGGTCTGCAGTTACTATACTAACATGTCGAGATAAGGCATCTGCGACTACATTTGACTTGCCAGGTAAATGCTCAAAGGTGGGATTGAACTCTTGGATAGTCAAGGTCCATCTGGCTAACCTTCCAGTAGGTTGTTTGTTCTGGAATAAGGGTATCAGTGGAGCATGGTCTGTCAAGACATGAACAGAGTACTGATAAATAATGTCTCGGAAGTGCTTTAAAGACCCTACTATTGCTAAAGCTTCTTGCTCAGTTACTGTATAATTACGTTCAGCCTTCGTAAGGACTCGGCTAGCAAATGCAACTGCGTTGTACTTGCCATCGGTCTTCTGAGCTAATACGGCACCTATGTCAATTGAACTAGCATCAGTTGTCAGATAGAAGGGCTTAGAAAAATCTGGAAATTTCAAAATTGGAGCAGATGTTAGCTTTTCTTTTAGAGTTTGGAATGCTCTTTCTTGATGGAAGGTCCAAACAAAAGGAGCATCTTTCTTAAGCAACTCAGTTAGAGGAGCAGCTATGGAAGAAAAATTGGCAATGAAGGATCTATAAAAACCTGCTAAGCCCACAAAGGATCTTACGGCATCAGCAGTTTTGGAAGTTGGAAAATTTAGTACTGCAGTTACTTTACTTTGGTCAGTCGTAACCCCTCTAGGAGTGACTACGTGACCAAGAAACTTAATTTCTGATCTGAAAAATTGACATTTAGACAGTTTGATCTTTAAATTGGCTTCTTCAAGCTTACCAAGTACTACATCAAGTCTTTTCAAGTGTGTATCCACGTCTTTAGACATGACGATTACGTCATCTAAGTACACCATAAGTGCATTACCTATGAGACCTCTAAAGATATTAGTCATGAGCCTTGAGAACGTGATAGGGGAAGATCGTAATCCAAACGCCATACGGAGGAAGTGATAATGACCTGTAGGAGTGGAGAATGCAGTTAGCTCTTGGCTGTCCTCGTGAAGAGGGACTTGCCAAAACCCTTGTAACAAATCTAGGGTTGAAAAGACTTTGTTATCTCCGATATTACGTAAAAGATCACCCAGTACAGGGAGTGGAAAGCGATCTGGAATGGTTTTCACGTTTAACTTCCTAAAGTCAATTACTGGGCGCCAAGTACCATCCTTCTTAGGTACTAGTATCAAGGGTGCATTCCAAGGGGAATTGCTAGGTGCAATAACTCCATCATCAAGCATTTGATTGATCAATTCTTCTGCGACAGCAACTTGTGAATGAGGCATTCTGTACGCAGGTATGTAGATAGGTCTAGTACCAGGTTCAAGTGGAATACGATGGGACAATAAGTTCGTTATACCCATCTTCTCACCTGGTAAAGCAATGGCTTTACGACGTTTGTTCAACAGAGTCAACAAATGCTTGACTTCATCTGGGAAGTCAGTGGGAGCTAAGTCTTTCTCCTCAACTGGTGGAACAGATTGATCCAGTGAAGTGGATGAGGTCTCCCCGGCAGAAATAGCACCGACCCACTGGTCAGGTGACAACTCATCCTCTACCTGAACAGGGTAAGGATAGTGAACAAGGTCAACAAGATTGGTATTTGCTCTGAGGCGAACACTGTGACCAGAAGTGTTGGCCAGGAAGAAATGGATCTTACTATCTCTTACAACATGTAAGGATGGTTCAACAAATAGACCTTTTACTTTGCAAGAATCACTCTCAACTAGGACGTTATCACCATCTGGAACACTAGGAACAACAACAGACACTCTAGTGAGAGCACTAGCCGCAACAGAAACGTCTTTCTGCAGACGGCATGTGACATCAACAAGAGATGGCATTACTAGTTTCAAGTAATCGTTTTCTGACAAGGCGTCCCCTGTGGAGAAACTACTACTCGAACTAGCAGGCATTGCAGGGATAGGTTGTGCACTCAAGGCAATCTGAGTGTCCTCGGACACTTGAGGCATCGGACTATCCTGCAAGTCTGACGGTATAGGTGGAACACTGATGGGAGTGACAGAATTACCAGTGCCTGACCGCTTGGGTACGCTACTGGAGAATGCATTAGCTTGTAAGGACTTAATCCGTACATCATACTCTGCAGCAGTATAACAGATTTCTGATCCAAGCTGGTAACCCCAGAATGGAACGATCAAGTCGTCAATTTGGGCATGCCATCGATAAGGGTCGAGCACAATGCGTAAGTCTCGCATGGAAGCAAATCCCAGTAGAAGGTCACCAGGGAAAGTAATCTGGTCGACAACAAGGAAGGAAGCAGTGAAGTCTCTACCTTGGATAGAAAAGGTTAGGGAAGTCCGACCTCGGACAAGCAGGTGAGAACCAGATACTCCACTAAGGGAGGACACATGAGTCGGTTCTACGAGAAGGACACATCGTAACTGCTTATCCTTAAACAAACTAGACCTAATAATATTGACTTGCGCACCAGAGTCCATGAACAAATGAACGGGCGCATTATGAACAGATGCTTGCACTATAGGGCCTATGGTTGCATTGGAAGTTATGTGCAAACAAAAAGGTGGATTGTCATCAGAAAAGACTTGTTCTACTTCATCCCCAAAATCATCTATGTCAGAGACATGTGAAGCAACATCATCAGCAGGATTGTCATTCTCGAGACTGCTTAAGGCTTCAAAGGAATTGTGAACGGGGATGGTGTACTCATTATCACCTACTGTGACCATGGGACGGTTTGACTGGGGCGCTCGAATTCCCCCGAATTGGAAGAACGAGCCTGGTTCTGGTTAGTTTGAGAATTGGCAGAATGAGCCTGGTTCTGGTTATTTTGAGAACCATGTGTTGTGATAGAAACACAGGCCTTATCTCTAGGCTTTATTGAACATAGAATCTTCATAGTACTTCTGCAACAACAAAATATAATGACTAGTACATCTAATAATGGCTTCTACAGGGATGGTGATGTCTTGCATATGTCAAGAGAAAAGTTATAACTACAGGCCACATATTTAAACTCACCATGTAATCTGCATCGCTGATAAATGGATAAAGTAGGAGAGAATCACACACCATGTGTTGGTGCCCATGACACACACCAAACTGTTGTTGTTGTTAAGGGCCCCTAGAGGTGGTGCAGTATTATCCTGCTGCTGCTCCCCACAGGACCAGTATCACTACAATCTCCCCCTTCTAAAATATCAGAGACAGTAATCTCCCAAACTGTTAGGTGGGCGACGTACACGTCCCGACCTTCGTAGCCCTTGAGCCTCTTCACCAGGTTCGATATTTTCCAGCGGGGTTTGATTAACTGCTGGAGCAGAATCCTCTATTTCCATAGGGGTAGTCTCAAGGGGCTTTCCAGGAGAAAACGAAGCATCTTTCACATCTATTGGTGTATCTTGAGATTCCACACTAATAGGGATTTCAACTGGGGCTAAATGTCTTGTAGATACTGTAGTCTCTTCACCATTTTGGTAGCGAATGTGGGCATAATGTGGATTAGCTTGCAGGAGCTCTACCTCTTCCACTAAAGGATCCGTCTTGTTCATCCTACGGTGACTCTTCAGGAGAACGGGTCCAGGATGACATAACCAAGTGGTCACGGAGGCTCCCGTAGAGGAACGACGTGAATAGTTGAGGAGTCTTTCATGAGGGGTTGCATTAGTAGCTGTGCACAGCAGTGATCTAATAGAGTGAAGAGCATCAGGTAGGACAGTTTGCCAGTGTTGAACAGGTAGATTGCGTGACTTTAATGTCATTGCAACTGCCTTCCATATAGTACCATTGAACCGCTCCACTTGACCATTGCCTTGAGGGTTGTAGCTTGTTGTTCTGCTGCAGGCAATACCTTTGCTAGCCAAAAACTCCTGAAGTTCGTTACTCATGAACGAGGATCCCCTGTCTGAATGGATATAAGCTGGCATACCAAAAATAGAGAACAACTGTGAAAGACAACTAATAACAGTTGAAGCAGCCATATTTGCACAGGGGAATACAAAGGGAAACCTTGAATATTCATCTACTATGTTAAGGAAATACCTATTCTGATTTGTGCTAGGTAGAGGTCCTTTGAAATCTATATTCAATCTTTCGAAAGGCTGGGTGGATTTTATGAGATGAGTCTTCTCTGGCTGATGAAAGTTTGGCTTGCACTCTGCACATACTCTGCATGCTCTGATCACTTGTCGCACATCTTCCACTGAGTAGGGCATGTTCTTTGATTTGACAAAATGGTACAGGCGTGTAACTCCTGGGTGACACAAAGCCTTGTGGAGAGCTGAGAGTGATTGCAAATCATGACATGCTGCTCCACAGTGGGACCTAGAGAATGCATCAGGTGAGATGTTCTCTTGACCCGGTCGGTACAGAATATCAAAGTCATAACACGATAGTTCCATCCTCCAGCGTAATATCTTGTCATTCTTTATCCTACTTTTGTGCCTCTTGTCGAACATATACATCACGGACCGTTGGTCAGTCCTTATGGTGAAATGTCTACCAGTTAAATAATGCCTCCAGTGGCGAACTGCTTCTATGATGGCCTGGGCTTCCTTTTCTACAGCAGCATAACATTTCTCTGATCCTTGAAAAGTTCTCGAAAAGAAGGCTACTGGTCGTCCTGCCTGAGATAAGACTGCAGCAATGGCAATGTCAGATGCATCCGTTTCCACTTCGAATGGTAGGGACTCATCAATGGCTTGAACTACTGAGTTTTCAATGTCCTGTTTGAGAGTATGGAAAGCGGCTTCTGCTTCCTTTGTCACAGGAAATGTGGTAGCACTCAATGGGCGGACTTTACTTGAATAGTTGTAGATCCATTGTGAGTAATAAGCAAAGAGACCAAGAGTTCTTCGGAGTGACTTTTTGTCTTGAGGCATTGGAAGTTCCCGTAGAGGTCGTAGTCGTTCAGGGTCTGGGAATATTGAACCTCCTTCCACTACATAACCAAGGATGCTAAGCCTTTTAGTTGAAAAAGTGCACTTTTCCTCATTGTAACTGATATTTTTCTTCTTGGCGGCTTCCAAAAACTTATCAAGGTTTGCATCATGTTCCTCCTGGGTCTTGCCACAAATGGTAACATTATCTAAATACGTGTAGGTTCCCATGAGTTGCTCTTCCTGAATGAGTGAATCCATAATTCGTTGGAAGCAGGCTACCCCATTGGTGACTCCAAAAGGGACTCTGGTAAACTGATACAGGCCATCACTAGCCTGAAACGCTGTGTATGGTTTATCTTCATTCCTTATAGGGACTTGATGATAGGCACTCTGCAGATCAATTGTGCTAAACACGTAGTACTGAGCAATTTTGTTCACTGTATCGTCAATTCGAGGTAGAGGGTACCCATCAAGAAGTGTAAATTTGTTGATTGTCTCAGAGTAATCGATAGCCAGTCTCCGTTTCCTATAACCATCTTTAACAACAACAACCTGTGCACGCCAAGGGGAATCACTCGGTTCTATAATACCCTCCTTCAGCAGCCTCTGAGTTTCTTTCTCAATGAACATCCGATCCTCATAAGAATAGCGGCGTGACTTAGCTGATATAGGATGGCAATCCGCGGTAAGATTTGCAAACAGCTTTGGTGGGTCTACCCTTAAAGTGCTAAGTCCACAGACAACAAGAGGAGGCAGTTCACCTCCATATGTTAAGGTGACACTACCATGCAGCTTCTGAAAGTCCTGACCAAGGATAACATCAGAGCACAGTTGTGGCAGAATAGCTAAATGTACATCTTGATAATCCTTTCCATTAACTCTGAGATTTACCTTACAAAACCCTAAGGTCTGAATAGAGAGAGATGTTGATGCCATGGAAACGGTACCTGATGAGTGATGTAGAGTCAAGGAGAGCCGTTTAACTAAGTCAAGGTTGATGAAACTCTCTGAGCTGCCACTATCAATAAGACCATCTACTTCTGTTCCTTTGATGAATACTTTCACAACTGCCTTTGACAGTGAATTTGGAGTAGCCGCAGAAGTCACTGTTGCTAGAGTCGCATGATCACTGGAATGTGTGGAGGCACTAGCTCTTGTTGATGCATTAGCACGACATACTTTAGCAAAGTGACCTTTCTTGTGGCATTTATGGCACATTGCTTCACGAGCAGGACACTTTGGACGTGGATGTCTTGAAAAACCACAAAAGAAACGCACCGTACCTGCTGCTGCTGTCACTGAGGCAGGTTCCCCAGTAAATTCATTGCAAGAGTCTTGGTCAGGAATTGCAGCACTTACCACTCGAGAAGGCTGAGTGGTACTGTATACTTCAGAATTCTTCTGGGCTGAATCTAGAGCTCTTGCCTGGTCAAAGGCAGCGGCTAAGTCGAGAGTTTTATTCTCCAACAAACGCTGCCTTATTATTGGTGATTGCAGGCCACTGATAAAAGCATCCCTGATGGACTCTTCACAATACTGAGCAGCTGTCACTGCTTGGAAGTGACAGTCCTTACCTAAAATTTTCAGTGCTTGAAAGTATTCCTCTAAGGACTCATCAATCTGCTGGCGGCGAGTTGCAAGGCGATAGCGTGCAAAGATTTCATTTGTAGGTTTAATATACTGAGACTTGAGGGTTTTGATAGCATCTTCGTAGGTATTACACTCAGAAATAGCCTCATATATCTTAGGTGACACAAAATTGATGAGCAGACTTAGTTTATCTAGATCTTCTTTAGGAAGGGCTCCCAAGAAGTTTTCGAAAGTCTTAAACCAGTGCTTCCATTCCTGAGCAGCCGTTGATAAGCTGGGGTCACAGTCTAGCCTCTCAGGTTTCAGTAAACGCTCCATGTTGTGATGTAGTCTAGTGCAGGATCACCACCAGGTAGCCCAGGATTCTATGTTCAATAAATTGTTGTGATAGAAACACAGGCCTTATCTCTAGGCTTTATTGAACATGGAATCTTCATAGTACTTCTGCAACAACAAAATATAATGACTAGTACATCTAATAATGGCTTCTACAGGGATGGTGATGTCTTGCATATGTCAAGAGAAAAGTTATAACTACAGGCCACATATTTAAACTCACCATGTAATCTGCATCGCTGATAAATGGATAAAGTAGGAGAGAATCACACACCATGTGTTGGTGCCCATGACACACACCAAACTGTTGTTGTTGTTAAGGGCCCCTAGAGGTGGTGCAGTATTATCCTGCTGCTGCTCCCCACAGGACCAGTATCACTACAACTCATCATCAGTACGACGTCTCTTAGGGTAACTATCAGGACAATTAATTGCAATATGGCCACGGAAACCACAGTTGTAACAATTCCGCCGACTATGGTTACTGAATGTACTATGAATACTACGAGGTGTATAACGACTCTGTACACTGGTTCTTGGTGATCTCTGAGATGGTTGACGACCACGATTTGTCTCTGTGGCGCAAACAAGAGGTGGTGCAGACTGAGGCATATGTGTGACATTACTTTTGATACAAGGGAAAGTACCCTGGGGGCACAAGGAACGTACATGATTTAAGGCTGTAAGTGGTTCCATCGTCACAGTTGGAGGATGAGCCTCATAAGCACACACAGAAGCAGGTGGCATTAGTTCTTTAATTGCTCCAAAAGCTGCCAATTTAGCAAACGATGCTGTGGATGGTTTATCCTCGTCAGGGACAAAAGATGATGATTGGACAGCATTGATAAATGATGATAAAAGTTTGTCTAATCTAACAGCAAATGCACTCAACGATTCATTACTCATGGGTGTAGCATTCACTAGTTCCCTAAGAACGACATATGGATCAGCTGTTTTTACTGGGACAAGGAAAGAACGAATCAGTTCCTCATATTGTGACCACTTAGTAAGATTCCTGAAGTCTCGCATATCAAGGAGATCAACAACGTGAACAGCAGCAGGGGATCGATAAAGAGCTTCTTTAGCAAGTCTGATAAGACTTTCCTCTGAAGGAGGACCTTCAACTAGAGCACTAGCACGAGAACGAATGGCTGCAAACCATGCTTCAAGACTATGTACATGGCCATTGAATAAAGGTAACGCATCAAGGGAATCACGAGTATAACTATAGTATCTCGGTATCTGGGTCGGTCTGTCAGTCGCTAAGGAACTGTGAGGACTGATGACAGGAACAACAGTATCCTGAGAGGTCTGAGTATCGACATTCACTAAAGTATCACTTGACGGTATGTGAGACATAATGGCAAAGTAGCACGAGAACAAATAAGGCAAAAATAATGAAGAATAAAAATGATATAAAATTCTAGAATTGAAATAAAAGATATACAACTAATTCTGCAGAAGTAATAAAAAAAAATGTCTAAGATACACTGCAAGAGGAAGGACAACTCAAGGTCAAGAAAAAATTTACATTGAAATATACAAGTAAAAATATTACTGGAGACTGAATTAAATGCAAAATGAGCTGTCTTTACCCTTGCTAATAAAGAAATTAATTAATTAAATTTTAAATCAATGTAAAAAGTATAAAATAAAATTACTAAATTATTAACTGGGAAATTTAAGTATTTTCTAAGAATGCCTAAACGAGATTAAAATATAATTCATAAAAATATTAATAAAAGAAATAATTCACTGCAGAACAAGTGCAACAAAATAATTCACTGCAGAACATGTGCAACAAAATAATTCACTGCAGAACAAGTGCAACAAAATAATTCACTGCAGAACAAGTGCAATAAAATAAGGTGTAGAAATAATCACTGCAGTAATAAAGTGTCACCGGGAAAACTCAGGTTAAATGATGAAATAAAATTATGAAGAAAAAAAAAACTGATTGAACACTTTAACTCTTAATTGTAAATTAGACAAAACAATTTACTCAAGCAGAGTAAAGAAAACACTTTACGTTAAAAGTAACTGAAATTGCATCAAGAGTGAATTTGTTCAAAGAAATATAAAAATATGAATAAAATAAAACAAAGGAACAAAACGGGTAAATTAACACTTACAGTGGCGGGGCACACAACATTATTAGTATATTCTTACAACAAAATCTTGCTGTGACTGATACGACAAAAATTTGCTGGCAAAAATAATGGTACCTGGAGTTACCTGGAGAGAGTTTCGGGGGTCAACGCCCCCGCGGCCCGGTCTGTGACCAGGCCTCCTGGTGGATCAGCGCCTGATCAACCAGGCTGTTGCTGCTGGCTGCACGCAAACCAACGTACGAGCCACAGCCCGGCTGATCAGGAACTGCCTTTAGGTGCTTGTCCAGTGCCAGCTTGAAGACTGCCAGGGGTCTGTTGGTAATCCCCCTTATGTGTGCTGGGAGGCAGTTGAACAGTCTCGGTCCCCTGACACTTATTGTATGGTCTCTTAACGTGCTAGTGACACCCCTGCTTTTCATTGGGGGGATGGTGCATCGTCTGCCAAGTCTTTTGCTTTCGTAGTGAGTGATTTTCGTGTGCAAGTTCGGTACTAGTCCCTCTAGGATTTTCCAGGTGTATATAATCATGTATCTCTCCCTCCTGCGTTCCAGGGAATACAGGTTTAGAAACCTCAAGCGCTCCCAGTAATTGAGGTGTTTTATCTCCGTTATGCGCGCCGTGAAAGTTCTCTGTACATTTTCTAGGTCGGCAATTTCACCTGCCTTGAAAGGTGCTGTTAGAGTGCAGCAATATTCCAGCCTAGATAGAACAAGTGACCTGAAGAGTGTCATCATGGGCTTGGCCTCCCTAGTTTTGAAGGTTCTCATTATCCATCCTGTCATTTTTCTAGCAGATGCGATTGATACAATGTTATGGTCCTTGAAGGTGAGATCCTCCGACATAATCACTCCCAGGTCTTTGACGTTGGTGTTTCGCTCTATTTTGTGGCCAGAATTTGTTTTGTACTCTGATGAAGATTTAATTTCCTCATGTTTACCATATCTGAGTAATTGAAATTTCTCATCGTTGAACTTCATATTGTTTTCTGCAGCCCACTGAAAGATTTGGTTGATGTCCGCCTGGAGCCTTGCAGTGTCTGCAATGGAAGACACTGTCATGCAGATTCGGGTGTCATCTGCAAAGGAAGACACGGTGCTGTGGCTGACATCCTTGTCTATGTCGGATATGAGGATGAGGAACAAGATGGGAGCTAGTACTGTGCCTTGTGGAACAGAGCTTTTCACCGTAGCTGCCTCGGACTTTACTCTGTTGACGACTACTCTCTGTGTTCTGTTAGTGAGGAAATTATAGATCCATCGACCAACTTTTCCTGTTATTCCTTTAGCGCGCATTTTGTGCGCTATTACGCCATGGTCACACTTGTCGAAGGCTTTTGCAAAGTCTGTATATATTACATCTGCATTCTTTTTGTCTTCTAGTGCATTTAGGACCTTGTCGTAGTGATCCAGTAGTTGAGACAGACAGGAGCGACCTGTTCTAAACCCATGTTGCCCTGGGTTGTGTAACTGATGGGTTTCTAGATGGGTGGTGATCTTGCTTCTTAGGACCCTTTCAAAGATTTTTATGATATGGGATGTTAGTGCAATTGGTCTGTAGTTCTTTGCTGTTGCTTTACTGCCCCCTTTGTGGAGTGGGGCTATGTCTGTTGTTTTTAGTAACTGAGGGACGACCCCCGTGTCCATGCTCCCTCTCCATAGGATGGAAAAGGCTCGTGATAGGGGCTTCTTGCAGTTCTTGATGAACACAGAGTTCCATGAGTCTGGCCCTGGGGCAGAGTGCATGGGCATGTCATTTATCGCCTGTTCGAAGTCATTTGGCGTCAGGATAACATCGGATAGGCTTGTGTTAATCAAATTTTGTGGCTCTCTCATAAAAAATTCATTTTGATCTTCGACTCTCAGTCTGGTTAGCGGCTTGCTAAAAACTGAGTCATATTGGGACTTGAGTAGCTCACTCATTTCCTTGCTGTCATCTGTGTAGGACCCATCTTGTTTAAGTAGGGGCCCAATACTGGACGTTGTTCTCGATTTTGATTTGGCATAGGAGAAGAAATACTTTGGGTTTCTTTCGATTTCATTTATGGCTTTTAGTTCTTCCCGCGATTCCTGACTCCTAAAGGATTCTTTTAGCTTAAGTTCGATGCTTGCTATTTCTCTGACCAGTGTCTCCCTGCGCATTTCTGATATATTGACCTCTTTTAGCCGCTCTGTTATTCTTTTCCGTCGCCTGTAAAGGGAGCGCCTGTCTCTTTCTATTTTACATCTACTCCTCCTTTTTCTTAGAGGAATAAGCCTTGTGCATACATCGAGTGCCACCGAGTTAATCTGTTCTAGGCATAAGTTTGGGTCTGTGTTGCTTAGTATATCTTCCCAGCTTATATCGGTTAGGACTTGGTTTACTTGGTCCCACTTTATGTTTTTGTTATTGAAGTTGAATTTGGTGAATGCTCCCTCGTGACTAGTCTCATTTTGTCGGTCTGGGGCTCCACGCATACATGTCTGAACCTCAATTATGTTGTGATCTGAGTATATTGTTTTTGATATGGTGACATTTCTTATCAGATCATCATTGTTAGTGAAGATGAGGTCTAGTGTATTCTCCAGTCTAGTAGGCTCTATTATTTGCTGGTTTAAATTGAATTTTGTGCAGAGATTTAAAAGCTCGTGTGAGTGTGAGTTTTCATCAGAGCTGCCTCCTGGTGTTATTACTGCAACAATATTATTTGCTATATTCCTCCATTTTAGGTGCCTTAAGTTGAAATCCCCCAGGAGCAAGATGTTGGGTGCAGGAGCTGGAAGATTTTCCAGACAGTGGTCAATTTTTAACAGCTGTTCCTGGAATTGCTGGGATGTTGCATCCGGAGGCTTGTAGACTACCACAATGACTAGGTTTTGGTTCTCGACCTTTACTGCTAAAACTTCCACTACGTCATTTGAGGCATTAAGCAGTTCTGTGCAAACAAGTGACTCTGCAATGTACAGGCCAACCCCCCCCTTTTGCCTGTTCACTCTGTCACATCTGTATAGGTTGTAACCTGGGATCCATATTTCGTTGTCCAAGTGATCCTTTATGTGGGTCTCAGTGAAAGCCGCGAACATTGCCTTTGCCTCTGCAAGCAGTCCACGGATGAAAGGTATTTTGTTGTTTATTGCTGGCTTTAGACCCTGTATATTTGCAAAGAAGAATGTTATCGGACTGGTGGTATTGTTGGTACTGGGGGGGGATTTTTTTTCCGGCATTAGTATCTGTATCTGTTGGTTTGGAGTGGAGGCCATCGACTGTGGTTCCACTCCAGGAATGACTGGATTTGGTGTACGATTTCTGCCATTTCCTGCCAGTTTTTTTTTTCCTTCCTGGCACTAAAAAACCTCTCCCTCTTGAGTGGCTGTGGCTACCC
Source organism: Cherax quadricarinatus (assembly GCF_038502225.1). Lineage (NCBI taxonomy): Eukaryota > Metazoa > Arthropoda > Malacostraca > Decapoda > Parastacidae > Cherax > Cherax quadricarinatus. The sequence goes on from NC_091315.1 coordinate 9,869,429, forward strand.
AGGTTTTCCCATGGCCTGGATGTTTTGTATCTTTTTGTCCCCTTTAGATGGTATGCCTGGCAATTTAAGTTATAGCACAGTCTTTCCTGTACTGAAGAGGTACACATTTCAGGGTGAAAATGCTTACAGGAAGGGAGTTTGCATTTTCCTGTTGTCATATGGGCATGACATTTTCTAGGGTGGTCATAGTTGCATGTCCCATCTGTTTTTCCAGATTTCCCATGCCAGCAGATACCAAGTGCATAGTATGTGCACAGGCTTGGTTTCCGTTTGCCTTGGGTTTCTGTGACTGTATTCCCTGTTGGTGCATGTTTCCCTGTCTTATTCCTATCCTCCTTAGCACCAACAATGGAGCTCCCACCAGTTGTTTTTGGTAATTTATCCTCACTATTGCTATTGGAGTCCTCTTGTTTGCTATTTCCTGCGGTATTTCTGGTTTGCAATATTGGTTTTATCTTATCTTTGACTACACTTGTTTCCCTACTATGGCTCCTGTCCTCTATGAGGTCATTTATATGTATTCCTTCCTGCGTATAATTCCCGACTACCTGGACAAAATCTCCAGCTTCACCATTACTGTCTACCAGGACAGTATCTCCAGCTTCACCATTTCTGTCTCCCAGGACAGCACCTCCAGCTTCACCATTACTGTCTCCCAGGACAGTATCTCCAGCTTCACCATTACTGTCTCCCAGGACAGCACCTCCAGCTTCACCATTACTGTCTCCCAGGACAGCACAGTCTGCGAAAAAATTAGAGGAATGAGACACTGCTGGCATACGAAAAAAAGACACACATAGAAATAAATGGATAATTTGGTATACTGGGGTGAATATCACTGCATGAAATACAATGACAATTACTGGAGAATACAACGCTGAAAGAATACAATAAAAAAAAATGAATCACTTCACACAGAGTGACTGACTGGTACACTACACAATAATACTTACTAGAGACAGGAGTAGCATAAAGAAAAAACACAGAATAAAAAAATATAAGATAAGTGAAAACACTGAAAAACACAAGGTTTAGAGTACACAAGCAATTTACTATAAATGTCTCACACACGCAAATGTCTTTAAATGCTAGAAAAATGTCTCTAAACTATCACTGAAGTCTGTAGTAGTCGGGTGATTACTGGTGATGAGAGTAGGTTATAGGTTGTCCTGCGCGGTGATGACTGACGCCTCCTACACTCACTGTTGTCGGAAGAAATGCGCTCTCTCGGTGAACTCCCATAATTGGGTTTTATCGTTGGCGCTCACCTACAATCTCTTGACCAATTATGTGAGCCAAAACAGTATTAGGACCCGGTACAAGGGTACAAACAACCACAGGTAGATGAGGTGGGTGGCTGGTGGTGGTTGTGGATAGTGGTGGGGGTAGAGTGTGGTGGGTGAGATGCTGGCGCGCAACGCCCGCCACTCTACCCACGAAGGTGGCTTGATAAGCCACTCTATGCCACAGGAATGGTGAAACCCACTCTTAGCATCCAACAGGGAGCACAAAGCGATATAGACAATACTTCAGAGGAACTTGGCTTACTTCTTACTGCGTGGCTTACTTCTCTCTCTCTCAGCTGGGTTAGAAGCTGGGTTGGCTGACTGGCTTACCCCACGAGAATGGCTGACTGGAAGACGTGTAACGATGCACAAAGCACGGAGGAGCAGGTGGATGACAGGAGACAGGCTGGATGATAGGCTGACTGGCGTTCACTTCCACAGTCTGGCTTACTGACTGGCTTAATTGCAAAATCCGGGTCAACCCCTCGGAGATTGAAGCAATTAGCACACGAACTAAGCCAGGAAGCTTGAAACGGCTACAACAGGCTTGCAGGCTGAAGGTAGTGAGTGAGGGTAAGGCGGCTGGCTGGAGGTTCACCTTTGACCCTGCCGGCTACTCACAGTCTTCTAACGTCTGGAATTACCCGTAAAAACTAAATCCACGCTCCACACCGGTGCCACCATTTATCATGTGGGAGTTCGACACGTGGATTAGGTAAGAAATACTCACATAGGCTGGTAGTACGTATAATTACAGATAATGTGGGTAGCGCCCTTACAGCCGTAACCTATCTCTCTCGCTCCTCTCGTAACACTGACCGACTGGCCGCATACAGTACCCAGTGAGAGGGTCTTTGAATAATGCCAGGTCAGCGCAATATGAGTTCAGATAGTGACTCAGGCAGAGACGGTTGGTCGTTGAGTCAACGGTACACTGGTTACTGGTAACTGGTTACTACTACTGAGACAGTATTCCATAGCAATCTTTCCTTCTGGTACACTTAAACAGTTCTCCTGGGTAGGCTGGCTAGTGTATGTAGGTATAATGTTTGTCAGGAAACAGGACAAGTGTTTCCTGATGTGGCTCTTAGTAATATGATGACCTACAGCTGGAGCTTGTATACCTTGTACATGTACTTGTAAAACTGAGGATATTATTATTTATCTGGAGAGAGTTCCGGAGGTCAACGCTCCCGCGGCCTGGTCTGTGACCAGGCCTCCTGGTGGATCAGAGCCTGATCAACCAGGCTGTTGCTGCTGGCTGCATGCAAACCAACGTACGAGCCACAGCCCAGCTGGTCAGGAACCGACTTTAGGTGCTTGTCCAGTGCCAGCTTGAAGACTGCCAGGGGTCTGTTGGTAATCCCCCTTATGTATGCTGGGAGGCAGTTGAACAGTCTCGGGCCCCTGACACTTATTGTATGGTCTCTTAACGTGCTAGTGACACCCCTGCTTTTCATTGGGGGGATGTTGCATCGTCTGCCAAGTCTTTTGCTTTCGTAGTGAGTGATTTTCTTGTGGAAGTTCGGTACTAGTCCCTCTAGGATTTTCCAGGTGTATATAATCATGTATCTCTCCCGCCTGCATTCCAGGGAATACAGGTTTAGGAACCTCAAGCGCTCCCAGTAATTGAGGTGTTTTATCTCCGTTATGCGCTCCGTGAAGGTTCTCTGTACATTTTCTAGGTCAGCAATTTCACCTGCCTTGAAAGGTGCTGTTAGTGTGCAGCAATATTCCAGCCTAGATAGAACAAGTGACCTGAAGAGTGTCATCATGGGCTTGGCCTCCCTAGTTTTGAAGGTTCTCATTATCCATCCTGTCATTTTTCTAGCAGATGCGATTGATACAATGTTATGGTCCTTGAAGGTGAGATCCTCCGACATGATCACTCCCAGGTCTTTGACGTTGGTGTTTCGCTCTATTTTGTGGCCAGAATTTGTTTTGTACTCTGATGAAGATTTAATTTCCTCGTGTTTACCATATCTGAGTAATTGAAATTTCTCATCGTTGAACTTCATATTGTTTTCTGCAGCCCACTGAAAGATTTGGTTGATGTCCGCCTGGAGCCTTGCAGTGTCTGCAATGGAAGACACTATCATGCAGATTCGGGTGTCATCTGCAAAGGAAGACACGGTGCTGTGGCTGACATCCTTGTCTATGTCAGATATGAGGATGAGGAACAAGATGGGAGTGAGTACTGTGCCTTGTGGAACAGAGCTTTTCACCGTAGCTGCCTCGGACTTTACTCTGTTGACGACTACTCTCTGTGTTCTGTTAGTGAGGAAATTATAGATCCATCGACCGACTTTTCCTGTTATTCCTTTAGCATGCATTTTGTGCGCTATTACGCCATGGTCACACTTGTCAAAGGCTTTTGCAAAGTCTGTATATATTACATCTGCATTCTTTTTGTCTTCTAGTGCATCTATTACCTTGTCGTAGTGATCCAATAGTTGAGACAGACAGGAGCGACCTGTTCTAAACCCATGTTGCCCAGGGTTGTGTACCTGATGGGTTTCTAGATGGGTGGTGATCTTGCTTCTTAGGACCCTTTCAAAGATTTTTAAGATATGGGATGTTAGTGCTACCGGTCCGGTCTGTAGTTCTTTGCTGTTGCTTTACTGCCTCCTTTGTGGAGTGGGGCTATATTTTACATTATTTCCTAAATGTAGAACATACAAATGAATATAATTATTTCATATTAAAATGTGATGCTATTTGGACCTTACAGAAATTTTGAGTGAAGGGGGATGCAAAACAGCTGGAGAAGTGACGCTTCAGATGAGACGCCATATGTAATTTGTGAACACTAGTTGTCGCTGAAAATTCAGCTAATAAGCCGGTGTCTTTGTGGCCAAATTGGGGTTTTTCGGCCTGAATTTTTAATTAGGAACCCGTGTTAATGTTCCCTGCTGGAGAATTAGGACAGGAAATTTCAGGACCTCAAGAATTATGTATAGATGATGGAAGATAAGGAATACAAACATCACTCACAGGGAAGTGCACCATTAGTCCTTGCATTTATATCTCTAGCTGGCCAGTATAGGGTCTAGGGGTCTAGGTCTTAGGCAGGTGTTGTGGTGTGATCCATCTACAGTAATTAAATGGTAAGTAATAATACGAATATATTTTGTGTACCTAGCAAGTCTAATCACATACAGTCCAAATTATTTTATAATTTACAATTATTGGTACTAATGTTTAATATTGTAATTATTAATTTAATGTCAGTTTTAGTTTAATATGTTTATTATGCACCCCATACCCATCCTGTGGGCGGTAGTCAAAAGATTACAGAGGTACATAATTGGTCCAGGGACTGGACTCCAAAGTTTTGATAGCTGAGCAAGTTACAGAGGTAATGAACTCACAATTTACAAATTTAGTTAGTTAGTTTAATATGTTTATTATGCACCCCATACCCATCCTGTGGGCGGTAGTCAAAAGATTACAGAGGTACATAATTGGTCCAGGGACTGGACTCCAAAGTTTTGATAGCTGAGCAAGTTACAGAGGTAATGAACTCACAATTTACAAAGGTAATGAACTCACAATTTACAAAGGTAATGAACTCCAGGTAAGTCTGGTCACAATCATGACAAGTTACAAAGACAAAGGTCTATCTTTTTGTGATAGTGGTAGGGAGTGGACATCGATGGAATTACAGTCCTGCAACCTACTGTGACTTAAGTCCCATTTATCTCACCCAAATTACTTGCCTGTAATAATATGTTGCATAAGTGTCTCACTGCAACTTGTCGGTTTTCAAAACCATTCATCACATCTGTCAGACACTGCAACATTATGGGAGCTTGGTACAAAGACTTCTTCAATGCTTGTCCAACCTTTGGATGAAGACCTACTTACATTAGTTAAGATAAGATAAGATAAGATTTCGTTCGGATTTTTAACCCCGGAGGGTTAGCCACCCAGGATAACCCAAGAAAGTCAGTGCGTCATCGAGGACTGTCTAACTTATTTCCATTGGGGTCCTTAATCTTGTCCCCCAGGATGCGACCCACACCAGTCGACTAACACCCAGGTACCTATTTGCTGCTAGGTGAACAGGACAATAGGTGTAAGGAAACGTGTCGGAATTTCCACCCGCCGGGAATCGAACCCGGGCCCTCCGTGTGTGAAGCGGGAGTTTTAGCCACCAGACCACCGACTGTGATCTCGCCTCCTCCTCCTTCAATTCACCTGACTGCAGTATATAAGCCACCTCTCTGGCCCTCTGCTGTACTTCCTACAAGAGTGATAGACTGAACACATCGATTCCAGGCTGAGGGACTGATTACTTCATACTCCTCCTCTCCTTACCCATTTCTACTTTGTATTGGACTGATGAAGCCACTGTGGCGAAGTTTCTTCAGTAAAGATTCCCATATATTGCATAAGTGTCTCATTTCTTCAATACCCTGTAAACTTCATGTAGGTAATTTGCTCACATAATAATAATTCACAATAATTATTATTATTGCTTATTTGATTGAGGCCTTCCGCCGGCTTACCTGTCCACCATCGACACCATGCCTAACTCTTCTAGGGTAGGGTAGGTGCCTGAGTCCGAGCTTGCAGCTCACAAGCCTGTCATTCCCATTAGCCCCCTTGTGGCGGGGATGGCAGACCAGAGAGGCCTAGCTTGTGGCTAGGCCTGGGGACAGTTGGTCCCAAAGATGAGGAGGTACTTGTGCCTCCTCCCATGGGAGACTTAGTTCTCAGACACTCCCTAAAGAGGGAGCCAAGGCCGGGCCACCACTTGGAAAAGGCCCGGGCCGGGAGAATACCGGCAAATCTTTAATAATAATAATAATACCTGTCCACCCCTTTAAAATTTATGGTAATTATTATAACCATTTCGTAATATATGGCCTATTATATGTCATTCATAATTTATGCACTATGTCTGAATTATAAGTAAGTTTATTCAGGTATACACAAATACAGTTACAAAGATTATTATACATAGGAGCATATGTGTAGAGAACCTAGGTCCCAGGATAACCCAAAAAAAAAGTCACAGTGAATTATTTTCACGGGTCCTATAGCTTCATAGCTCTTTTGTGTTGTAATATTGTCTGAAGCTCTTATATTAAAAAGTTGTATGTTTCTTCTTTGATATTGAATATAATTTTATATTTTCAATAAAACATGAAAATGTTATAATGAATCCTCATTTCTGGCAGACAAAATATTGTTTACTGACAGATAACTGGTGTTATTGTCTGCAGTTATTTTCGAATCTCAATTTCTTTCTTTATTTCTACCTTTAGCAATGTCACTGAATCACTTATACCTCGGATGTATTTTCAAATATAAACAAGTGTCCACTAGAAACGTACAAATACAAAGAAAAAATACAAGCTAGGTTAGAGTATACTGGAAAAAAGAAAATGGGTGTGACTGGCGGGTGGGGCTGAGGTAGAGGACTGAGGAAGCCGCTAGAAGCTGCTCTCACTCCCTGCCGTCAGGTTGTTGCTCCACCTTCACACACTTAGTCTTACTATCAACCCTGCATCATGGTCCGCTGGCTGCCCCTGGAGTCTAACCCTGCGGTATGTTCTCTGTGTCATCGTCTCACAAGCTGGTATTTTCATATTTTATGTTATGGCAGTAATCCAGGACCCCAGTGGAAATAAGTGATAATTAAAGTTTATTTAGGCACAGGTACATGGAAGTGCAATTACCAGACTATAAATAGTGTAAATTACCCAGGATAACCTTCAAAAAAGGTTGTCCTAGGTAATTTACACATTTTAAACTATGTATGATAATTGTACTTTTGTGTACCTCTACCTAAATAAACTTACTGTTATTCTGAAGTTGATTTAGGTCTTAAGTTTTTGTATAAAACGGTTGTGATTATCTAAACTTGTGTAGTCAACCTGGGAGAAAAGCTCAAGTTATGACAGTTCAGTATATAGTCTGCAAGTTCAACCATTACATACACATTCCTTAAAACTTTCAAGTTGTTTTAGAGTAACACTGATGTTAGAATTTTAGGTAAGGGAGGCTATTATTTTAATAATGCCACGGTTCAGCTTTCATAAAGGTGCTTTGATAGTAAAGAGCTTTTGATCCACAGGACCGGGGCTCGAGCCCCTCCTCAGGATTTGTGATTATCCCCATTCTTGGCTCAAACCTAATTGTTTTCCATTCCCCAAGGCACTGACTGATGACTTAAAACACATGGTGCACAACCATGCTTATAATCCTTATTTTCACAAATATACATGTACAAGGTATACAGGCTTAGCTGACATCAGTGACATACTACTATACAGAAAACCCCTTGTCATGCAGAGCATTTCTGGCAAATTACGTCAGCTTTGTCCCCAGGATGCAACCCACACCAATTGACTAACATCCAGGTACCTATTTCACTTACTGATAAGCGAACATGGAGAGCAGGTGCCTTAAGGAAACACATTCTAGGGTTTCCACCCATACCTAAAGATTCCACCTGCTGGTTTCTATAATCTGCTGTGCAGACTATACAAACCAGCTGTGCAAGCAAAACTTTTTTAGACGTTGAAGATAACTAGTGTTCAATATGCCTCGCTCATCAACTTGTCAGTATTATATACTCATGATCCCTGTATGTTGTATAAAGTTTGATTTTAGAACTCCCTATAAACACAATCCAGAAGTCTTTTGGTGGATAAAATTACAATGTGGATGGTGTAAATTAATAAAAATGTTACTGTACTTAACCCTAATAATTTCATTGCACTAGAGACCAAATTAAACTTGCAGGTGAACTTGTACTCTGGTCCTAATGGCACATAATATAATCTTTATTTCTGTAAGTATATGTCAGGCTTGTATACCTTGTACATCAGTGACATAATACAGTGGACCTCCAGTTTACGATTAGCTCCCAATGCGACCAATTATGTAAGTGTATTTATGTAAGTGCGTTTGTATGTGTGTGTTTGGGGGTCTGAAATGGGCTAATCTAATTCACAATATTCCTTATGGGAACAAATTCGGTCAGTACTGGCACCTGAACATACTTCTGGAATGAAATATCGTAAACCGGGGGTCCAATGTACTACATAGTACATAGAAATCCCCTTATGCAGAGTATTTTGGATAAATTGGGTTGGTTTTGTCGCACGATGTAACCCACACCAGTCAATTAACACCTGGGTACCTATTTTACTGATGGGTGAAAATGGACAGCGTCTTAAGAACACTTGTCCTAATGGCTTCCACCCTTACTGGGGATCGACCCCTGGACCAGTGTGTGAGCTGAGTGTGCTAGCAGTCGAGCTACTGGACACCTGTGACTTGATTTGGTTAACCTAGGATGCATTCTATGTAATATACTACAGTATATAAAAAACATTAAAAATTTAAACTGAGGTCTCATTAAAACTAAACATAATGGTACATTTTGTAGATTTAACCGAGAATAAATACCATTATACTATTCTCTGATCTACCCCTACCTTGCCTATGCTATTTGTGCCTGGGGTTCCACAACAAATCGCCTAAAGCCAATAATAACCCAACTAAAAGCTGCAGTGCGAATGATCATGCAATCCGCGGCTAGACAATACCCCCTACCCTGTCACTTTTCAAAGACAAACCTACTTGCTATACAAAACATTCACTCAGACCTCAGTGAGCTGAGTGCACTAGCAGTCAAGCTACTGGACACCTGTGACTTGATTTGGTTAACCTAGCATGCATTCTATGTAATATACAACAGTATATAAAAAACACATGAAAAATTTAAACTGAGGTCTCGTTAAAACTAAACATAATGGTACATTTTGTAGATTTAACCTAGAATAAATACCAGTGATCCCAGACATTCCAAGGGCATTGATAGGTCAGAATCCTCCAATATTTTTACAGAACAATCAATTCTAATATAAATCCTGACCTGAAGTGCTTTCTTGACAGTTGCAATAGTACCCTTAGACACAATACTGTGCACAAAAATCTGACATTTCCTATGTCAGGCTAAATCTTTTCAAAAACTGTAAATTTTCTCTATCATGAACATTGGTAAAACATTATAATCAGTATATGTATACTTACTCTCAATATCTGTAATTCTCCCAAATGTTAATCATTCCATTGTGTCCACCTTAGGTTAATAATCAAAACTAAAAAACTTACTAAAGTCATATAGCATGAACTAATAGAATTTTCAGTTCTTTTGTATTCATTATAACTCCTAATTACCTTATGTACAAAATTACTGCACTGTTATTGCCTTATTAATCTTAAGTTAGTCTGAAGTTGCCCGAAATACTCTGCATATAAAGGGGCTTTTGTCATGTACACCTAATTGTTTTACTCCTTTGTGCATACATGTATCGTGCTGAAATAAAAGTATTATCACATTAAGTACAGGCTTTTGAAGAGTGGGGGAGTGTGTGCTGTCTGGCATTGGAATGGGTGATAATCCACACAGTGGCTTTTTGTAGTTAATGCTTGAAGAGGTAGATCCTCAGGCACAAATACCGTACATGAAATGAGGACAGATTAGATAGTACAATGCAAGTAGTGCTGTTTGAGGTAAACTGTAATGTATCTTGGAGAGGATGCCTACTGTTTTGGAGACCACTTTAGTTATGTATTAGATGTAGGTATTAAATTTAAAGTTGCAGTCAAGCTGCGGACATGAGAATTTACCCTTGGTGTGTCTCCCAGTGAGAAAACCGATCATTAATTAGGTATTAGCCGTTTTCAAACGTGTAGATTTTGTCACTATTAAGGTTGAGTTTTTTTGTAATCATCCATGTAGACTTTTTTAGCTCATTAACTGTTGAGAGAAATCTGATTTGAGTATGTGATAACATTGTCATCTGTGAACAGAACAGGTTCAGGGAGATAATCTGTTGAGAGATTGTTGATGTATACAAGGAAAAGCAGAATGCAAAAAACACTTCGAGGCACTCCTATGTCAACAGGCTAAGTTGACAAGGATACTCCATTAGACATATACTGATGTCTACCTCTGACCACATGTTCCAGTTTAAGGTGCAAGAGGTTATGGTCCACTGTATCAAAAGCATTTCCCAGGGATATGAAGAGGCCTAGAGGATATTCATTATTTTCAAGAGCTGCATAAAGCAGTTTGATTATTATAATTGCATCTTTTTTCTCTAAAAGCCAAACTGCCAGGGGTTGAGTATAATGTGAGACACTAGAAAGGAGTAACTTACGAATTATTTTTTAGAAGATTAGAGTAATAGCAGGTTGGATATTGGCTTCTAGTTTAGTCCAGTTGGATTGCCTCCATTGTGTATTGGGGTAACTCTTCCTACCCTAATCATCTGGAAAAGTTGCAGATTCTGATGATTTGTTGAACAAAGTTGCAGTAGTGGGTGAGAGCACATGAGCTGCTTTATTGTATATTAATGGTGGTAAATTAGTTGGGTTATTTTGTTTTTCAATTAATTTTTTAGTGTGACCTCTCTAGGATTAGTTGGATCTAGATAGTGAATTTGGAAAATTTCAAGTAAGGTAGTCACTGACCCGAGCATTGGAAGTTGGGACTTGCTAGCTAGTCTTGATCCTATAGTAGTGAAGAAATCATTTACTATGTTATTTCTCAAGGCTGGATGTGAGGTTCATCTGAAGATTGACACATGTAGAAACAATTTGGTGTCTTTATTGATCAAACATTTTGCCTACACAGTAGGCTTCAATCAAATAGAGGGAGCAGTAGTAATGAAATGATGTAATCAGTCCATCAACCTTGGAGAAAAGGTATTTGAAGTCTTCCGTCCTTCAGCCTGGAGAAGAGTTCAGCTTCATGGTTTAGAACAATATGAAGCTGAAGCATGAGAATGGAGTCTTAAGTACTGTCAAAGGTGAGGTGGGGACTGGATCCACTAGTGGAAGTAAGAAGGCAGGTCCCTTTGGAATCAAACCCTTCTCACTTATAACTAGTACATACACGAAGAATGGAAGATCTCTGTACCAAGATACTGTTGTGCTGCAGTGTCTGACAGTATTGTTCAAAATGGTATAAAATACCAACAACTTGAAGATTGAAACTTACTACAGTTGGGCATCTTTATTGATGAAACTGCCTACATGGTAGTATTGTCCAATTAGCAATCGAGTGAAGATGGAGTAATGTTATTCTTGTGGGCTTAATTACAGATAGTATTAACAAACCATTGTACAAGAAGTTAAAGAAGTCGGCTACTTGTCGGTCCTCAGCACGGTTGAGGCAACTGTTAGTCTCCAGCAGTTATTAGATGATGCTTGGTTAATTTTTTTAAGGTTGCCACCTTCAGTGACAACATTTATGTTGTAACCAGTAAACTGCTCCAGCTGTAATTGGGGTCTTTGGTTTTGGTTGTAAGTTGAGCAATTATATATTTATCATGTTCATTCTTGGAACATGTCAGGTTACTACATCTCAATTCATTATAGAAGATTGCAGTTCCACCTCCCATTTCATTAGTCCTACAGTTATGAATGGCTGTGTTGCCAGGCATGCTGAAAATGCCTGTCGTATTTTGTTTAAACCTTTTATCGGGCACAGGTTTCAGTAAGAGTAATAAAAGCTGTGTTAGCATTTAAAGAATCTTAGTGTTGATGTCATGAGTTTACTTGGAGATCTAACATTAAAACTGAATATTGATATATTCTTGGTGATGCAGAGAATGGATTTGCTTTTGTGTGTAATAATGATAATTATGGTCAGAAGAATATTGGTTGTAATAAGACATAAATCAGGATCAGTAGCAGATTCTTGAACTAAGATGTAGGATATGTAACACTGAAGTACGAGATAGTTTTCAGCACTTGACCACTAATAGTATAATTTGAGAAATAGTAATTTGCTAAGATTATAAACATAAATAGAAACATTGTAGAGAAGTACAAAATTGATTCATGTGTATTGTAACTTTTAATAAAATATAAAGCTGTAACCTGCAGTTATGCGATGGATTGATGAAGTAATCAAAGGTAGTACAAAAGATTGAAAATTGTAACTAGTTTATGAATAGTAAGCAAGTAATAGTAATGAAGTAATACAAATTCTTAAATCATACATTGAAAAATAAATATATACAGAAAACTACAAAAGTTAGTCAATACAGATGAATAGTGACTAATGATTATACAAACTAAAAATGATTGCTTAATAAAAAAATACTGAATATTAATTTTTAAAATTATCTATGAAAGGTAATTTGCACAAATTGTGGCTAGTTGATATGGACATATGAATTGGGCAATTAATGGCAAAATAAGAATGAGGTGAAATTGATTAACAAAAATAAACAGGAAAATACCCTAAGTGAGATAGGGATAGATTAGGGCATAGAGTATGTTTGGGTTACATCATAGTGTATTTTGGAAACTGTCCACTGATTTGGAAAGAAGAAATATTCTGGATGTGTGTAGAATTTGTTTGATGTCGGACTATACTTGAGAATTTACCTTCATCCTGCCTTTTGATTGGTGAATGATTGTTCAGATGAATATTATTAGACTTCTTCCCAAACATTTAAACAGTATATCAACATCATGATTTTGTGATTCAAGTAGTTATCTTTCCAAGTTTGAAATTATTTTCTTGGGTGAAACTTAGGTTTGATATACTTTTGATAAATTTCGAGTGTTTCTACTCCTGGAGCTCGGCCATGGGCCAGGCAAAAAAATGATCTGATGAGAGACTAGGTGCCTCCCCTAGGGGCCCTGTTAGGATAGGTTTAGCCTTTCGGCTCTTTTTGATTAATTTGTCATGTGCATTGGGCATTTGAGACAGTAGCTCACTTGTTTGTAGTACTTAACCATTCCCTTGAATGTGACCCACAGCTATAGACTAATTCCCAGGTACCTTTTTACTGAGGGTTGGCAGGGGCAGTGGTGTGAGAAGACTCACCCATATGTCTTGATTTGCCCAGGATTTGATTTGCATTAGAGAGATAAGCTGTCATCTGCAAACAGAATGGGTTAAGTTCCTGTGATAAACTCTTGTAGACCTCATCTTAGTAACATGAACTCGCACTTTTTCTCCCCCTCTTCCCAGTATACATGTACTGACTAAATGTTTCTTACTGATGATTGATGGAACATTTTCAATTTGTCATGAACTGAAATTGAATACTATATGCCTCTAAAAGGCAATTAAAATACTAAAGTAGAAAGTCCACTCTGATAACTTTAGAATAAAATGGTAATGTTGAAGTTTCTGTAGTGCTGCGGGAGATAAATTTTTGGATTACTTTAAAATGGAACTAAGGCAAGATAATTTTTCTTAGCTTGTTACATAAACTTCGAATTTGTAATGCTTAAAGAATCAGATGAAGCTCATTACTTGGGCATAGAATTTTGATCCTGTTTTGTTCCAACTTGACTAGGTATTTTTTATTACTGGCTTATAATGAAATGACATGTAAATTATCCTTTTTTTTTTATATACATTTTACACTCTTAATCCTTATTGTATTGCCCTAAAAGGTAGGTAAATTAGCTCCACAATTTACTTTGAAGAGAAGCTGCTCATGTTCATTCAGTTTCTGGTATTGATTTTAAGTTTTAGGAAGTACTTTAATATATATGACATTTCTATACATTTTAAGTGTTGGAAATTTTTTAAAATTAAAGTTTGTATGTTGTCTTTAATTTCAGGTTATGAACAAGGTAGGTGAAGGGCAGATCACCACCAACCCATGATATGTAAGTTATTCTTTCCCATTTTATTGTCTGTATGCACAACTTGGTGTATTAGTACAGTATGTATTTTAGCAAAAAAAAAAAAAAAAAAAAATTGGCTTTAAAAACTCCAGAAAGATTTGGGTAAAAAATCTTGCACCAGTTTTATCAATGATTCAGTGCTCATATTAGCAGCAACTAGTTTGTCATTGCTTGGTCATCTGCTAATTTTGTAACTTGTTCTGTTAATGCTGGATCAGCTGTGATGGCTATAGAGGCCAGTGGGCCATCAGCTTGGTTGCCAAGCAAGCCCCCCGAAAAGCCTGGCCCAGGGCCAGGCTGCACAATTAGGAAAAACTAATGAAACTCGTCGAAGGTAAAGGTAGCCAAGCATATGGAATGTTAAGTTAGAGCCGTGAGTGTAATGCCAAAATCTGTTATTCTTCCTAAAATAAAATAGTTTCTTAGCAGACATGTGTGAATGCTGGCCACAGGTTCATAAACCTCAGTAACCTTGTCATTGTGAAGGAAGTAACTAGTATTTTAAAAGTGAGGATGAAGTCGTCAGTATCTACGTAAGTTAATCATAACCTGTTAATTTTTGAGCCAGGATAGGTCAGTTTTCTTAGTTTTTATCCTACTGTCTTAGCTACTATGAAATGCATTTGTAAAATGTACTACTACACTAACCAAATTTATTTTAAGTAAATTTGACACCTTGGTTGGGATTGTGGTGAATGTTGCACAGTTGGAAGATGTACTAGTAGCTCACTTGGAAAGGGTAAAGAGTTATGTTCATATACTTGATAAAAAAAAATCTTAATTCTATTTGAGTAGCGAGGTTGGCAAACATCGCTAAAAATTAATAATTTCAGAGGTTACTTCCATCTTGTGTGAACAGGGTTGATTTTTCTGAAGGCTGAAGTCTGCAGGAAGGAACTGCTATATCAGTTCCTGAAAACAAACCTCACTTCAAAGACATGCCAGTGTCCAGTTGCCTAATTCACAAGGCAAAGTAGACACAAATATTGTATAATGTGATCCTTTATTGACATATTGCTCACACAGGGTTTATAGTCACAGAGCTACCTGAGCAGAGAGCATGCGAGTATATATAGGGATCAGTGACGTGGAAAAAATTGTGAAGACTCGAAATTATTCAAAACCTGTCATCTCGGCTTAGGCCTCAAATTTCCCTTTTCATCTAAATTTGTTCACACACCTAGTCATTGGCATGGAATGATTCATGGACATGGATTGTAGAATGTAAAAAAATTTAATTAGCTTCACCTGCATTGTAATTGACTACTGTAATAAGTAAATTGGTTCCAACAGTATCAGGTTGGTACAGATAGTGCAAATTTGTTCTACGATGTTAAAGTTTGAATGTTTGTTTAACCAGTGGGCAATAGAGAATAAAATAATTAAATGGTGACAAGTTCCAACTGTTTACATATTGAAAGCATGAACTCAAAAGAGAAACTGCAAAACAAGATCACTAAATAGAAGGAAAGGAACACGTGAAAGATCTGAACGTAATTGTCAGAAGGCAAATATCAAGAAAACAAGGAAAATTATGGGGGTGGATAATGAGAAATTTCAAAACAAGGGCCATGGTGTCACTGGTAACAATTCAGATCTGTGATCTGATTTTTATTCATTGTTAACAACTATTCAGGGCAGAAGCTGTAGCAGTTAGATAATTTATAGCCTATATGTAGCCATTAAAGCATTTTAATTTACTGTGAATGCCTGTCCTAAATATGTTGGAGCAGAGAGCCATCATGTACATGGAAGGTACATGAGGGACTAGAACCCAATCCGGACTTTGGGCCAACTGGCCACCAGCAGTAACAGCCTATTTAGTTAACCAGGCAAGCACCAGATAAGCCTGGCCCAGTGCTGGGCTGAGGGAGTAGAAAAACTCAAACCTCATCAAAGGTAGGCTCGAGATGACTAAATGCTTGTCTGATGCCAAGCACATGTGCATAGTTTGTCAAACTGGCCATTTCCCATTACTGTCTTGCCGGAGGGTTGATACAGTACTACAGTTCAAAACAAAAAATATCACCACCCTACCTTCAGATTGCATGCACTGTACTGTCAACCTTCAGGACTTCTGGCTAACTGGTTTCTTTGAATATCTTTATACGCGTTACCTTGCTCACACTCCAGCAGCCTTTAGTCTCAAAAACCACTTGCTTCCACTCATATCAAACATTCTCACATGCTCGCTGTGTCTAATCCCATCGTGCACAACCTACTTTGCCCCCTACCCTCCACTATTGATTCATATGTATGATTACCTCATCACGTATATTGTCAGCTTAACTCTGTATTCAGTTGATTAAGCCATTAGTTGGCAAAACATCTTGAAAGTAGATATATAACAGTATTGTATACTATTATGATGTCACTGACTTGTGATATCCTATCTTGCGTTACCCCTTATATGCATGGAGGGGTATTCAACCACAGTAGCTGTTCAGGAGGCCCATGAAAAATGAGAATACCAGGCCCGGTGGCCTGGTGGCTAAAGCTCCCGCTTCACACACGGAGGGCCCGGGTTCGATTCCCGGTGGGTGGAAACATTCGACACGTTTCGTTACACCTGTTGTCCTGTTCACCTAGCAGCAAATAGGTACCTGGGTGTTAGTCGACTGGTGTGGGTCGCATCCTGGGGGACAAGATTAAGGACCCCAATGGAAATAAGTTAGTCCTCGATGACGCACTGACTTTCTTGGGTTATCCTGGGTGGCTAACCCTCCGGGGTTAAAAATCCGAACGAAATCTTATCTTGACTATAGCGAGCTATAATAATGAATTATTTCTAAAAGTATATGTACAAAATATATAAAGCATATTGGTTTGACGGTCTTGAACTATTTTCAGTCTTAAGGTTTGATACTTTTATTATGCATACCTATCCTGTGTGGCATTATAGATGTGAGACCACGAGTTATGAGTTTGCTGGATTGTGGGTGTGCATGCGCGCGCACATTTGATCAGTATTTGTCATCCAGGCGACGCGTGCCAAGTCAGCTCAAGTAATACAAACCTTACAAATCAATAAGACTGTCACATACCAACCCATACTGCCTTGTCTCAGGTATACTGGAAATGTTTGAGTTTGCAAGGAAAGTTTTTAACAGAAAATGTCACTTAAGAGCCATCAGAACACTAGTTCCTTTCTCTTTAACACTTTTTTCTCTCATGTGGTACAACAGTTAATATGCGACTGTAGCACTTTTCTCTACCAAATCACGCATAGGGAATGAAGTGCAATATCAATAGCCAGGCATGTAAAAGACGATAGCTGCCGATGTGACCGCTCTTTGCAGCCACATTGAAATATAAGAATTAAATTTGGCTGTGTACAGAAACCCACTCCCATTTGGCTCCCAGTTTTCTCTATAAATTGAAGTTTTAGACTAGTAGCGCAAACGGCTAACTTTGCAAAATGTTACATTGTCAGGGGGTGTGTCGAAAGTATCGGTATTGGTGGGTGTCGATATCGTAAAAAATTTGGCTGTTGTACCATCCCTTATTAGATTGGTAAATAAAGATAAGTACTCTGGTAGGGTGTTTGCCTCGTTTCTTTTCAGAACAACTTGTTTATATTATTTGGGCTTATTTGTGACCGCCTCTTTAAAAATTTTGCTAATTTTCACACGAAAGCCATTTAATATATGGTTTTTATTTAATTTGTAGAGTTTTTTGTGATCAGTTTGAAAAGTAACCATTGTGCTATAATAGGACGTGTATATAACTACAACATGTGAATGTCGTAAATTCTTAGTCAGGTCACTGACTTGAGCTTAGGCAAGGCCTTTATGGGGTGAGTGGGTAAATATGGTGATAGGGGAAGAATAGGTTGGTGAGAGGAAGGTTTTGAGTGGTAGAGCCAGATTTTAACCCAGCAGCTTGGTGATCGTGATACTAATGCTTGGTACAGTGGTGAGGAGTGGCAAGGAAGACGGGTCGGGTAGGCTGTGAGAACCACTAATAGCTTATTGGGATGTGGGGTGGGGGAGGGATTAAAAAGAATGTCTTAAAGACCACAAGTTGATCACTTTGAGACAATTTTGTTTAATTTGTGGGCAAAGGACAAGTATCATCTAGTTAATAAAGCTCCTGGAGAGCGAATCGTAGCCGCTACAAGACTGGTTAGTTCAGTATCCTTGCCTAACCCCAATGGAAATGTCACTTGGACTTTTTGGGGGATTATCCTAGATAATTTACACTATAATAATTGTACTTGTGCACCTGTGCCTAAATACTTATTAAACCTAACGTAATATGAAATTGAAGCCTCAGGGTATACTTAGATATACAGGCAGCAATGTGGATGGAGACTGCACGTACGATGGCCGTCCAGCTCAGAAATCTAACCACTGGTTTTGCATATATTGCATCTGGAGTTGCGATACAGTAATTACACAGGAAAGCGATTAGTGTGCGCGGTGATAGTGTACAGTATAGTACAAGATATTAAACTGGCTACTATAATTTCGTGCATGGAGTTTGCTAATCAATGTCACTACGCCTGCAATAAAAATCATTACAAATGTTAAAAAAGGATCACCCCATGAACGTGACTTATCATTAGACGAGTCTACCTTTTTTTAAAATTTCAGATTACGTAAAAGGCTTATGAATAAGATTTATGCATATTGTTTCGTTCAGACGTTTTTATTAAATTCTATTTTCTTCAGATAGTAATAAGTTATAGCATCTAGGGAAGGTGAGAATGGAGAGTTGGGAGTTGTGGTTTTAATATAATTTGATTGATCAGCATGTTACACTATTCTTTGTTAGTTAAACAGTGGGAACAAAAGCTGTTTGTCATAGTTCATCCTGTAGGATGAAATGTGTATAAGGTGTTGGGCACTTAGGATATCGCAGTCCATTAATGGTTCATCAGTTTCGGGGGAATGAAAGGGGGGAGGGGTTCTGTGGAGGGAAGTGATAGCACTTGTTGGTTGCCGGTGTTATTCTGGCTCAAGTTGGTTTGCCCCAGCTTGGTTGCCAGTAGAACCCTGATAAACATGAGCGTGTTGTCAATAATGGTGGTACAGTAGTTTCTTACTAGGTTTAGCTGAAATATTTTAACCTAACATTGCTTATCCAGATTTGATGCAGAAGTTAGAAATGGTTTCAAATCCATTATGGACGAGTTAACTTATTAGTTACGTTATTGTTATTTTCAGAGATAAACGTTAGATATTTTGTATGGAAAGACCAATATTTATGCATGGCATTTTGTGCACACACTCCCAAATTACCAATTTCTAGAACTGGACATTTAAATCTGCTTCATTTGCTAGTATATATTAGAGACAATTTTTATCTCGTTTCATTTTTTAGCTTTTAATTTTAATATATCTACCGCTACTAGCGAGACTTGTATTAACGGTTCCATTCAAGTTGAAAGATGTCAGAACTGTGAAAGGTAATTACTGTACACGCAGCGCCAGTAAAACATTCAATTACTAGCACCCTTGATGCAATTGGACACCTTATCCTTTCATTGGATACACACACCCATTCCTCATGTGTTGGTGCTTTCACGCGAATATGTTTACTTGGAATGTGTCGATGAACCGAGAATTTACTTTGGAGCGAGCCAGAGGAAGATACCGATCGTATATACATGATACACCTGCGGGCTTGGTCCCAAAGTAACTCAACCATGCCATACTGAAGTGGAAAAATATGGGAGTAGAAAAACGGGGGAACCATGGGCATGATAACAGAACACTGCCAAGAAACAGAACAAGTATCTAAGGCAAGATCAATCAGACTGATGGATGTGGGCCAGCGGGCCGTCAACAGCAACAGCCTGGTTGACCAGGAAAGCTGCCAGATTACCTGGCCCAGGGTCGGTCTCTGAGAGTAGAAAAGAAAATCGAAATCCATCAAAGGTATACGCCGCGTCGACATATGTGGTCTTCTGGTATTCAACTTGCTATCAGCTAGTATCTGAAATATTGCCAGCAGAAATGTAGGTTTTAAAAAGAAAACTGGATCACTACCACTGAGTTGTGTCAAATCAACCAGGCAGTGAACTAAAAAGCGTGGCCCAAGACCGGGCTGAGAGAGTATTAAAACACTTGGAACTGTCACGTGTATCAGTCTTGGTTCTAAAACTTACTACGATACTCATTATTTTACTAGCTACTTTTTTCAACTGTTGCCTTTATCAGAATAGGAGTACCAGAATACCTTTTGTACCGATTGCACTCTAGGGTTTTTATCCATGCTCATTCTTGTGATTTCGACTGGATGAAATTTACTGAAAGCCCCACTGGGTTGGGAGGAAGTTCTTGTGCTTATGTTAGGCTTGTAAACTCCGATTTAACTCTTAACCCATATCTAGATCTTGATTTTCTTTGCTTGAAATGTAGTCCACGCTAGTACTAGTGTTAGCTTTATAAATGACATTTTCCTGAAGAAATTTAATTTCTAATGCAGTTCCATTGCCATCTATCACTCTGCTGACCTTTTTTCCTTTTAGAGATCCTCTGGCAAAAGAAAGTGTGGAATGTCAATCCTTAAGTTTCCTCTTTCCAGGTTTGAGCTCTTAGCTTACAAATCCATATTTAACATTTTGTTAGAGCATTTAGATGGAGATCCTAAATGTGTGTACTTTAATATATAATGCCGAAAGATTTTTTTTTTTAGCTGGTAATTTTTAATAGTTTTGAAGTGAGCTTAATGTGCTTACGAGAGTACAAGTTTAACCTGGAGAATTTTTATTACATAATTTTTAAGGATTTTAATCATAATTGGGTAATTAGTGTTCTGTTATTGTTGTGCTGCATTTTATGGTGATGCTAAATGCTTAATTTATTCCTTCCTGGTACTATGAGCCGTTGGGGTCGTACAGCGCCAGGGTTCACTTGGAACCATTAAAGTTTAGTCGAGGGAAGTGTAGAGCCCCTCAGCATCAAGGATTCTTTGTGGGGGTCGAGACATGTTGCAGAACCAATATTTCGTGGTGGTTTTATCAGATGAACATTTTCAATGAAACCTTGTTTTGCCTTTTCTCTATTGTCGGAGGTAAGCCATTTGGATAAAACAGCAGCTTTAATGTCTTGAAAGATTGGTTTAGTGCTCACCGGCAGGCTTGGTTTACCGTTAAGCTGTTAAAGTTGGCCACGTGGACGATGTCTAGACTCGATGACTCACTCGCATGGAATTCAGGTTCACGCAGGCATCGATCACGCCTGCAGCTACCTTCCCCCTCGCCGCCATTGTCCGCGCATGGCTCGCGTTCTGCATGACTAGGAAGATAAGATTGTATAGTTGAATAGAGCCTGGATAATGTTGACAATTAACAATCAATTTTTAGAGAGAGTTGGTCTATCCTCCATAATTTAAAAGTATGGGTAATGTGTTGATTGTTTTTCACCTTCATGTGTGCTGCCTCTGTTGCCTGGACCAAATGTCTCAATAACAGGTACTCGTTAGATGTTTATAGTCGTCATAAGTATTTAAAATTTTCATCAGTAAGAGAATAGCCATGGCACTTGTAAACTGATTAATGTACATCTTCATTAATGCCAAAAATACTGTCTTATCAGTAATCTAAAAACAGACAACATTGCATAAGTGTTCACAGTAAAGTTACTAAATGCTCAGGTTCGTGTCAAGAAGTACATAAAACATTGATCTGCATTTGGAATGTTTTCAATTCTTATTTTTATTCATGGTTGCGATCTTACATATTCTTGGGCTGCTGATTGTAAATATCTGAACCATTTTTCTCTATCGTGTAAGGATTTTTAATAAAATACAAATTAGTGCTAAAAATGTGAGTTTTTAATAATTGTTAATTTATTAAAATTAGGCAAGTTATAATGGACAAGCACATTGTTTTAAGAACACATGAATTCCAAATCAACGTGAACCAAATCAAATGATTTTATTAAAAAAATGCTCATGATGGTTTGCCTACATATTGAAGCAAAGGAAGGAGGGCTGCTTTGATTTTCGCTTGTGCTGTGCATCGACACCATTACGTTTCAATGACCAGCAGTAATCCGCAATCATGTTGACATTCCATTTGCCCTGGTATCGAGTTTCCATGGTGAATATCTGATGGAATCGCTCTCCTTCTTCATCACTGTAGTCCCCATAATTGTTGGGAAAACAGTAAAGATGCGAGTGCAAAAAGTGCATCTTCATGCTCATTCTAGACCCAAGTTGTTGGAAACTTGAAATCAGGTCTTGGATCATTTTTTCATATTCAGGGGAGCGCCTGTTTCCCACGAAGTTGTGGACAATCTGCTTGAATGAAAACCAGGCATTCACTTTGACACCTGCTAATGCTTCACCAAAATGCTTGTCCTTCATAAATTCCCGAATCTGAGGGCCAACAAACATTCCTACCTTTAGCTTGCCTTCACTTATACGAGGAAACTTTGACTCCAGGTACTTGACAGCAGTTCCATTCTTGTTCAAGGCCTTCGCAAAATTTTTCATAAACCCTAATTTGATGAGTGGTGGCAGCAGAATTTTCTTAGGGTCCACTAGTGGCACAGTTTTCACGTTGTGATTTTCGGGAAAGATGATGGTTCTTGGTGGCCAGTCTTTTTGTTCATAATGCTGGCTGTCTGCCCTACTATCCCAAAGACACAGAAAACAGGGATACTTGGTGTATCCACCTTGAATACCTAGTAGGGGAGCAATAACTTCTGAATCACCACAAATGAGAAAATTGTGATTCTGGTACTTGATTGCATATATTAATGTCTTCATATTTGCGTAAGTTTGACATTTGGACACTGGCCAATTGGCACAGATGCAGCTGTGTTGCCATTGTAGATAAGTACAACCTTTAAACTTCTTTTGGAAGAATCAATGAAGTCTCCCCATTCATATGCTTTGTATGACATCCCCATGTGTTCAATAATGCCAGAAATATTTGAACAGAAAACTAAAGATTCCTCTGTCAGAGGACTGAGTGAATTCCGCTTCATGATGACGGTACCAAGCGAATGCTGTTCCAGGAGCTAGAAGCCTGTTTACTTCAGTCTAGAGCCAAGTAACTGCATTTTCTTTTGGAAGGTTAAGGTCTCTCACCAAGTCATTGAGCTCAACTTGGTTGAAGGGTCGTCATTTGTTGGTGGTTCATAGTCTACTTCCATCTCCTTAGAATCACTGGTATCAGACCCTGATGAAATTTGCCATGTCTCAGGTGGCACAGGTACAGGAATATCTTCAGTGTGTGGGACAGGTCTTATTGCTAAAGGAATATTTGAGTATATTATGCGATCTTTAGTCTTCTTGTTAAATCCAGCTACTTTAGTCATACAAAAGTAGCAGTCATCATGGTGGTTCATCTGCTCCCGGCATACCATTGGTACTCCAAAGGGCATACATTTAAGTTTTCCAACTGACCACATTTGGAGCTTACTGATGCAACTCTTGCAAGTTTTATGTAGTGCAAATGATTTGTCCTGGTCTCCAAGTTTAGTCAAAATAAGCAAAGTAGCAGCGCTGCAATAAAAGAGTAATGTTGCTCCGGGAATCTGAAGGGTGAATTGCCCGCAGACATAGCAAAATGTCTGGTTAATTTATGAAGTTTCTAGACATGTTAATGATCTGAAAATAAAGAAAAATGTATTAGATTTAACATTTAAGTCAATATAAGGTAAGCATTTTAATTGGCAATATACCACTTTCTCATTTGTTGTACGAAAAAAATTTTCCGTATAACTTGACAAGCTGATGTGATGGAGAAAAATAAAAAACTGAATCACTATTTTCCATATATATACCGAAAAAGATACCAAAATCGGTAAAAAAAATTATGCAGACCAGTGTAATAGGAGCCGTCAGGTTATACTTCAGCTTTATATATCCTAGTTTTGATTATGCAACGCATTTCTGTTCTCCATATTACAAAATGGACATAAATGATCTGGAAAACATGCAGACAAGGATGAACATACCAGATATCAAATCTTTCCTACGAGGCTAGACTGAGGACATTGAATCTATACACTTGAAAGTCGTAGAATTAGGAGAGATGATTAAGACGTATAAATGAAAGACGGGGATAAATAAAGGTGATATAAATAACCTGCTAAAAATCTCACCCAGACAGGCCTCGCAGCACTGGGTTCGCTAGGAAAATTTTCATTTACAAAGGATATAGGAAAGCAATGGTTTAGAAACAGCTGTGGATGAGTGGAACAAACGCTGGGGAGCGATCGACAGGTGGGTCATACTCGGGAAAGTTTGGGTTTCTAGATTCTTAGTATACGAAAGGAGGCAGTGGTCAGAAAAATAGGAGATATCGAACTTAAGCTTAAGGAATCGTACAGGAGACAAGAGACTCGGGAATAAATTAGTCATAAATGAAACTGAAAAAAAAAAATGCTTACTTTCTTATGCCAGATCTAGGGCAAAAACATCCAGGATTGGACCCCTGCTTGGGACTTGCAGATGACAGGAAAGAAATGAGGGAGATACTAAAGTCCCAGTATATATCAGCATTTAGTGCGCCGTTAACCAGACTGAGTCTACAATCCAAATGAATTTGACACTCAAAATTTGGTTAATTAAAAAAAATCTACCCTAACAGCACAATACTTTGAAAAAGCAATAAATGACATGCTCATACATGCTGCCCCAGGCCGAGACTCTTGGAACTCCATGTTCATCAAGAACTGCAAGAAGCCCCTCACGTACATTAAGCATTCTGTGGCGAGGGAACATTGACACGGGGGTCGTCCCAGTCACTAACAACAACAGATGTAGCCCCACTCAACAGAGGTAGCAGTCAAGAATTATGCCGATAGCACTAACATCCCCACCTAACATCATAAAAAATCTTGGAAAGGTTTCTAAGAAGCAAGATTGTCACCCACTTAGATACCTATCAGTTACACAGCACAGGGTAGCATGGGTTTAGAGCAGGTCTTTTCTGCCTATCCCAACTACTGGGCCACTCTGATATGCTCTTCGATTCTCTGGAGGACAAACAAAATGCAAATGTAGTATACACAGACCATACCACCTTATCCATTTGGCCAGCTGGCCCAGTGGCTAACTCGTCGATCTGGAGTTTTAAGACACACTGACCGCGGGTTCAAGCCCCACCCGTTTTTTTTTTTCATTGTCGCTACGATTTCAAGAGTCATGGTATACACACTTTGCGAAAAGCCTCCGACAAGTGCGATCACGGTGTAATAATACACACATTGCGTGATAAAGGAATAATAGGAAAAGTTGGTAGATAGGTCTATAACTTCCTAACAAATAGAACACAAAAGTAATAGTAAACAGTAAAGTCAGAGGCGGCTACAGTGAAAAGCTCCGTTCCACAAGGCAGTTCCCATTCTGTTCCTCATTCTCATATCTGACAGAGATGTAAGCCACAGCACTGCCTTCGCTGATGACTCGAATTTGCTTAATAGTCATTCATCGAAGACGCTGCAATTCTCCGAGCGGACAAACCGAATCTTAAGTGAGCCGCAGAAAACAATATGGAGTTCATTAAAGACAAATTTCAGTTACTATGGAAAACTCAAAGAAATTATAAAACAAATTCCAGCCATACAGTAAAGCGGAAAAACTAGTGAAAGACCTGGGAGTGATAATGTCAGAGGATCTCACTTTCAAAAACTGCAACAATGTATCTACCACATCTAAGAAAATGACAGGATGGATAATGAGAACCTTCAAAACTAGGGATGCCAAGCCCATGTTATTCTCTTCAAATCGCTTGTTCTCTCTAGGCTGGAATAATGCTGTATCCTAATGGCCCCTTTCAAGGCAGGCGAAATTGCAGACGTGGAGAGTACAGAACTTTCACGGCTTGTATAAGTACGATAATGCGTCTAAATTACTGCAAACTATGAAGTCCTTTAATTTGTATTCCTTGGAATGCAGGTGAGAAAAATGCATGATACAGGATTGGGAGTAGGCCCAATCCTGCACACACACATCACTCCATATGAATACAAAAGACTGTACAAGATGCAGCATCCCCCACTGAAAAGAAGGGGCGCCACGGGTACGCTGAGACAACACGAGCATCAGGGGCACATCGCTGTTCAACTGCCTCCCAGCATACATATGGAGGATTACCCATGGACCCCTGGCTGTGGTTTGTACATCAGTTTGCGTGCGGCCAGCAGTAACAGCCTGGTTCATCAGTACCTAATCCACCGCGAGGCTTGGTGACAGATAAGGCCATGGGGGCGTTGACCCTGGAAACACTCTCCAGGTATAAGATAAGATTTCGTTCGGATTTTTAACCCCGGAGGGTTAGCCACCCAGGATAACCCAAGAAAGTCGGTGCGTCATCGAGGACTGTAACTTATTTCCATTGGGGTCCTTGTCCCCCAGGATGCGACCCACACCAGTCGACTAACACCCAGGTACCTATTTGCTGCTAGGTGAACAGGACAACAGGTGTAAGGAAGCGTGTCGAAATGTTTCCACCCGCCGGGAATCGAACCCGGGCCCTCCGTGTATGAAGCGGGAGCTTTAGCCACCAGGCCACTTTACAGGTTCTTTAGTGTGGTTGGCAGAGTAGTTCTTGAAGGCAAGCCTTAGGTTTATTTGGGTATGTGGTACACGGGTTAGTGCCAGTACCACGTCGAGGCTGAAACACTGAGCAAGAGTGAGAAGAACATCATGCCTCTGCCGAGGTGGCAGCTGGAGCGCTAGGGGCAAGGATGTGAAATACGAAGCCTTACAGGGGAGTTGGGGCCAAGGGATGGGGCCTGGGAACCCATGCCCGGCAGGGGCCGCTGAGCCCTTGCCGGGGTGGAGGGGGGGGGACGCGGGGAGCCCTTGCCCGTGGGGGCCCTTGCCGGGGGCAGGAAGCACTTTCTGGGATCCCCACTCTTGACACATCATTTAAATAAAATGTTTGTTCTTTGATTCACATGCATTGACTTAGTGATGTTTTATGGGTGTCTTGTAAAAGATTGTTTTTAATTTTTTATATTTTATATTTTCATGTGGTGGTATTTTTCTTTTGTGCTTGTTATTGTGATTTTAATTTTTGTGAGAATAGTTTTAGCAAGTGTTAGTACATAAATGAGTTTATACAATATACCTTTCCTGATTGCTGAATGATCATTTTGGTCAAAACATTCTGTAAATTTGCAACTTTGTCAGTGTGTTCCAAAGTTAAAGTAATTAAAATGAGCTAGTCAGTGGTGTTGGTGTATGCCCAGTTGATATGCTTTGTATAATTTAAGAAGTCATGCTTTATTTAATTTTTGTACTCCAGTTTCTGGCAGGATTGGGTGTTCCTGCATCATGGACTATCCACGACGTGTATGGACTGGAAGAAGAAATGCTTAACATGGTACCACAGCCTGTTTGTGCAGTAATTCTTCTGTACCCCTTCATTGAGAAGGTATGTTTTTGTTCTAGGAAGGTAATTCTGGCACCATTGGCCATTCCTTTAACAGTTGCTGCAAGATAATGATCTTTTGTAATTTGTCCATATTTTTTTTTTTTTTTTTTTTTTTTTTTTTTTTTTTTTTTTTTTTTTTTTTTTTTTTTTTTTTATACTTTCGCTTGCTTTGCCAAGGCAAGTGAGTGAGAGAGCTAGCTGGCTAGGACATCCTGCTTCTTTCCATAACATTCACAGTCTTATTTGCAATATATCCATGCACATTCAAACCTGCTAACTTTAAAATATATTTTAATTTAATAAGGAGGGGTTACTAGCCCCTTTTTAGTCACTTTTCACAACATGCATGGTTCATAGAGGAAGGATTCTTCTCTTCCCTAATAGAGATGAAAGGAAGTAAACAAGACTACGAACTGTGTGTGGATGTGTATGCATATACATGTATGTGCATGCATAGTATGATCTAAGGTGCAAGTACAAGTGACAAGATGTGCCTGTCATCTTGAGTTTGAGACAGAAAAGGGAGCAATCCTACCATTATGTAAAACAATTGTAGGTTTCCATTTCACACTCATTTGGCAGGAGAGTAGTACCTCCCAGGGTGGTTGCTGTCTACTAACTCTACCATGTGAAGAAAACCGTAGAAAAATTATAATATGAATATTATTTAGCTTGAATAAAATTCTAATTTTAAACACCATGCTAAACATGAATGCATTTGCTGAAAAACTGTTTAAAATATTTTGTGAGGACCCAAAGTTTTAGTACATGTTTCAACCAGAAATTGTGGTGTACCGCCCTCAGCCCCAAGGAGTTAGGTTAATTGTTTTTGACTTGTCACTTTCAGTAGATTGAATCTTGCAGTCACTACTGCAGCACGCCCCTCCCCCCACACCCCACACGCACGCCCCACAGAAGGCCCACACACACACACACACACACACACACACACACACACACACACACACACACACACACACACACACACACACACACACACACACACACACACACACACACAGGCTGCAGACCTGGTCCAGCAATTGGCTCCTGGAGTTCAATCCCACCAAGTGCAAAGTCATGAAGTTTGGGGAAGGGCAAAGAAGGCCGCAGACGGAGTACAGTCTAGGGGGTCAGAGACTACAAACCTCACTCAAGGAAAAAGATCTTGGGGTGAGTATAACACCAGGCACATCTCCTGAAGCGCACATCAACCAAATAACTGCTGCAGCATATGGGCGCCTAGCAAACCTCAGAACAGCATTCCGACATCTTAATAAGGAATCATTCAGGACCCTGTACAGCGTGTATGTTAGGCCCATATTGGAGTATGCGGCACCAGTTTGGAACCCACACCTAGCCAAGCACGTGAAGAAACTAGAGAAAGTGCAAAGGTTTGCAACAAGACTAGTCCCAGAGCTAAGAGGTATGTCCTACGAGGAGAGGTTAAGGGAAATCAACCTGACGACACTGGAGGACAGGAGAGATAGGGGGGACATGATAACGACATACAAAATACTGAGAGGAATTGACAAGGTGGACAAAGACAGGATGTTCCAGAGATTGGACACAGTAACAAGGGGACACAGTTGGAA